>NW_015505750.1:24829-93004 GCF_001515645.1 Sinocyclocheilus grahami
AAAACCCATTATAAACGAGGCATTTGTTGAATCCAGTGGGGACATAATTACGGATTATAATGACTTATACTGTCTTTTTACGGGCGGGCTTGAGTGAGCGGAGGCGGGCGGGCTTGAGAACGGGCGTGGCCGGCGGGTTTATGGCAACCACATGTGACGACCCCGGGCTGGACTACGCTTCGTCCATGGTGAAAGCCGATCCGGCGATCCTTAGCGTGAAGTTGATGTATTTCCTCAGCGACCAGCACGGATCAGCTCCAGGTAGGGCTGGGCAAAAGATCGAAATGTGATTTTCATACGAATCTCGTCAGTAAAGCCGCTTCTGGTGATTAGTAGTAAATCTCCAGCACGTGCTTTCAGATGGAGCGGCATTTACTACACAGAGCCATAGATCACTGACAAGTTTCACAAAATCGCGTTCAAAATCGCTGGCGATTCATTGCTTTTTGCACAGCCCTAGCTCCAGGTATCCAAGCGGATATCGTCCTCTTTTTTGAAGGCCAAACAAAGTAGTTTCGCTTTCACAACGAAACACACAGCACCTTCATGACATGGCAGGCAGCAACAATACTACAGCGAGAATAAAAGTTGCGCCTTCTTTCTTTGCGTGAACATTTGGGCGTTTTGCAAATCTTCCCACATCGTGTCGTAGATATGTGGGGGCGTGTTAGAACGAGTCGTTTTAGGTAGGCGGGATTGACTCTTAACTTTTATAAAGAATATCTCTTTGGATTTGAGACTTTAGTCTTTGCAACTTTACAGATCTTCTTTATGCACCAAGAGCTTGTAACACTGCAAATAGAAAGGAAAAATTGAAATCACTTCATATAACCCCTTTAAGGACCCAAGCTTTTTATTTATAAGAAATTTAAATGACTGAAGCCTAGTGATGGAAATTTTGATTCTTTCAAGAGATTCGTTCATTTTCAGTTCGTTCACTGATTCGTTCAGTGACCATTTCTTCATATTACATAAATACGCGAAAAAGAGTGTTTTATCTGTTATGTCTTAAGTCAACGAACGTATTCACTTATTACAAAAAACTGATTTGGCTTTATTAAAATGTGTGCATAATCTACTCATTAAATAAACAAAGTTTAAATAAGTTGTTCAGATGACCAAAGCACAATGTTTTCTTGCATATTTAACATTTTAATTGTTTGGTCAGACATTTACACATTCATAAATCGGGGATTAAACGTTGAGTTATGTTCTGTATGCTAAATATGAATATATAAACAAGTTTATTTGCACAGTACCTATAACTGCGCTTTGCATCCGCTTTCTGCTGATTGCTGATCGAGATTGACATGCTTAATGGCCGACTGACCCAGTACACTCTCATTCATTTCATTCACGAACGAGATATGTACCAGTTCTTTCGACTCACGAATGATATGTACCAGTTCATTCAACTCGTTCACGAACGAGAAGATCTCTCTCGTTCAGACTCAAAAGAAACTCGTTCAGTGAAGGGCGTATTCGTTCACTACATTAAACAAATCACACGGTCCGTCACATCTCAAACTCGAAGGCTATTGGCTCGAGGTTTAGTCATTCTTTGACAGGATGAAACAGTCCACAGAGCTACCCGGTTCACTGATCTGCGCATGCGCTGCCAATAGCGCCGCGCTGCTGTGGAAGGAGGAATTTCAGTGAACGAGAAATATGAGTCAATGGATTACGTGAACGAGAATGATTCGTTCACCAAAAAGATTCGTTCAAAAAGAACGATTCGTTCACGAACGTAACAACACTACTGAAGCCATAACACGACGTTCACTCACCCCGAATATTTTGGGCTCCTTTTTGTTTGTCTTGTAGCTTTTCCTCTACCAGAGTTGGGCTAGTGTTCACTGCCAGGTCCGTCGACACGGTCAAAGCCATCCTTCGTTTTCAAGTAAGTGAAGTTTGTAATAACAAATGCGACAATGATGAGCACGTCTTTAAAGTAATGTCAGATACTTTTAAGTACAACAAACTCGATGTTCATGCAGAGCGGAATTCCACATGAATGAGTGAGACAGGCTGACCTAAAAAAATCTGTAAGGATTCTGCACGATCTTTTGAGTTATTTGTTGTGTCCTGGCTGCACTCGTCTCTTCAGTGCGCAACAATCCCAAGGAAAAGATCTGTGCTTCAATTCTGTCTGCAATACAAAAACAGTTTTTGCGTTTTTATGCAAACATCACAGAGAAAAGGTCTGTCCAGCCCCCTTCTCCCCATAGGAACTTTTATTAATTGTTTTCGATCACTTCATAAACAGCTCTCTGTTCCCGTCAGTCACGAGCTTTCTAGGATTCTCACATTCGAGGTGAGTCGGTCGTGCATTATTTGAATAAAAATTACATTTGACCTGACATGTTTATCAGTAACATATAACATAGCCTACTTTTTATATTCATGAGTGTATTTTTTTTTTGGTGATACCTGAAAATAGTTTTTAAAAAGTGCATTTAAATTGTGTAGTGGCTTGCAATGGTTAGCGTGTGTATTTGTGATTGTATACTATACAAATAAATAAAAAAGGAAACTGGAAGGAGTTGTTTTGGACATCTGGGCAGTCCAGCCCCTCTTAAGGCAATGCATGTAGTGTACTATTTATTTTCCTCTGCAGTGCTGTTGAGCAATCAGGATTGTATCAAGCTGTGCTGCTCTTCTCTCCAGACACATTTTCTGTATTATATCCGCCCACTTCCTCTCCTCGCAAAGATGTTTTTCTCCACCAGCATCTGTATTCCTGCAATACGTTCTATTATTCCAGGGGGATCAGATCATGTTTCATAACGACTCTCGCTTTTATCTCAGTCTGTAAAGAGCCATTACAATCACTGAACTGGACTTTGAAATGTCCCTATTTTTCAGTACCTAAATCGAGTTTTAGCTGGGTTTTCAAGACGTCAAGCAACCAAATGCCTTCTGCTGACTCGGATCCTCCCAAATTCCATCGCCTGTTCAAGTTTTATGACCCTGAAGTGGTGGCAGTAAGTGGATGTGGACCAAATAATTTGTCATTAAGGAAGACAGATAATGGTAGTTTGGGATCTTACTGTAATCATGCTGTAATAGTTTCATTTGAGATGTTTTGCTTAATGTTATTGTTGAAAATATGTTTGAATTTTTACTCTCACCATGCGTTTTCCCTCTCTAGCTTATGGCAATATTACTAGGTTTGTTCCAGCTCCTCCTGACTATACCAACCTACAACATCAGCATTGATATAAAATATTTGTTTGTGTGCCCCCTCTGTGTTGGTTCTGTGGTATGTTTATTTCACTACTAAGATACTGTAGTTGTTATGGTTTTAAATGATTGTCATACTATTATGGCAAGTTTGCTAAAACACAAAATACATAAAATGATCATACACAAAGCAAACATATAAAAATATAGCATAAAGTCCCATTAATACGTTTTCGTACAATTGCATACTTCTGACAATTTATTTAATGCAAGATCAACTTTCTCTTCTTATTCTGATGTTTTTTATGTAGTCTGTGATTGCTGGATCATTTGGTTTGGCATCTGAAAGAACTCCTAAGAGAGAACTGGTAAATTCAAGTAACTAGAGCTTCTTATTGGATGTGGATTGTTAAGCTTTATTCTGAAGTATATGCAATTATCTGTTTTTCTCCCTCTAAGTTAAAAAACTCTCTGATCTTTGGTCTTGCTGGCCTGGTGGGGACACTGATTGGTCTTATTCTGTATGCTTATGCTGCAAATACGTCTCTGGACATCCCTCCTTGCTCACTTGAATCCCATGAAGACGATGCTTGTCCACAAACAATCTTTCAAGTAAGTGAAAATTATTGATTTATCCTGCCATTAGCCAGTTATACAAAGTAATATAAAAACAGACCTGTTTAACACATTAATATCTTCCTGCCTACTTCAATATTTTAATGCCAAAAGATGCCACTAAATTGCAAAAAAGCATAATACACATTCTGTGCTGTTACACACTATTTTTGGCATGGTTAATGGAATATGTATATGCCACAAATTATATATTATCAAATACTTCTATGTTTTTTTCTGATTTTTATTTCACATGAAATAAATCTTCTCTTTTTGTTTTGACAGAGTTTTTACAAAGTGATCTCTGGGCAGCTGTTGCTTTGTGATATAGCAGCTCTGGTTCTTCATTGTTTCCTATCATTTTCTGCATTTAAAGGACTGAGAATACACTAAGATTGCATTATCCATACACCTTCTCTTTTAGGCACAGATTTTTTACGAGCATTTAATCTTTATATTTAAATTAGTATTTTGTCTCTAAATCATAATCATTGCTATTGTTTTTCTATCTTTGTTTTTTTTTCCTTAAAATTGTGAATTTACAATATTGTCATGTACAAAACACATATTTGGAAGTCTTTGTGAAACTGGAGGCATTAACTTACACTGTAAACATTTTACCTGCTATTACTGAACATGTAAGATTATTTGCTACATTATTATTATTATTAAGTAAAAAAAATGGTGTCAAAGTTACAACCTTGATGATGGTATTTTCGACCACTTTGTTTCATTAGCCATGAAATCATTTCTATGAAACGATCAATGAAACTCTGAAAGCTCATAAAATCACAAATTACTTTGACAAATGAAATGGATATAATCAAATATGTAAAATAAATGATGAAAATGTATAGTTTTTAAGTGCCTGTAATTCCAAACGCTAAATTAATGTTCTACTATACTACTCTTTAGTGCTTATATTTGTAAAGTTGTAAGACAATTCTTTCTGCAATATTAAACTTCTATATAAAAAAAAATTATGTTGCCTTTCTGGTGAAATATTAGGACCAACCCTACTGCCATGTCACATAGGCTATGGAATATTCCCGTCACATCGATATATGTTTGGTCACATCGGGGTTTCCCTTTCAGTCAGCTGAACATACGACGATACCATATAAAATCAATGTTAGGGGAACATTATGATATTTTCACGAATGGACGAGAACGTCTTTTAATTTTTCTGCATTATAAAACCTGTATATAGTTATTTAATCTATACTCCAAAACTAAATGCGATATTATTGGCAAGAAATGTAAATTGTGTTTTTAGACTGTTTTAAACATCTCACTTCCCTCGACAAAATGGACAATGGTTTCATCCAAAGATGGCTACGATATCTGTCAACGAGAAGTGAAACTTTCCTTTAAGAATAGGGATATACCCCGGCAGTTAACCTTCATTTGGACTATTTTGCTTGAATTGACATCGATGCGGTTTTAATGGACACACATTATCACGTTTTTCTGAGTTGTTATTTCGTCCGACGCCGTTTTGTATTGAATACCAACCCGCCTTGCTCAACTGCTCTCTTTTAAGTGAGCTAGCCGACCTGCTAACCGCGAGGAGACTCCTGTCTCCGGGAATAATTTCGGGAACATATTTCCACTTTGCCGCGCTAAATAACGCACTACACCTGGTACTGATACTGTCACCGAAGTATTTCTCGCAGGAAGCGGGCTTTAACGCCGAGGACGCTCGCGAGCTAGTTGTCAGGCTCAGCACTTCCGTCTATATCTGTACGTCACTCGCTTCCAGTTAAGTTTGATGTTTTTCCATGAGCACTGTGCGGAGAGGACTTTGATTTGCTTGTACCTTGTAAGTATTGGGGGATTCTTTAAGAAATACCAAGCAGGTAGAGTTAAGCTTAGGTTCATTAGCATAATTCCTAGCCATACTTTTAAGTAACCCACTGTTATGCACTGTCTGAATGACAGATGACTGCCATAGGTGATCCAGATTACCTATCAGTTTTCAAGTAGTGGTTTGATATCCGAAATGACACCTACCAAGTATAAACTGCTAGCCTGGTTCAACTTAAAAGGATCTTTTACCACAAAATTTTAATTCTGATATCATTTACTCATGTTTTTTTCCTAACCTGTATGACTTTCTATCTTTTGTGGATCACACTATGAGATGTCTATAGAATGCTGGTCTTATGATTAAGATGAGCTGTAATGTAATAAGTCAATTATTAGGACACATAAGTAAGCTCACTGTTTATCCTTAGCTGTCCTAGCAAATCAATGGAGAAGCTTCAAGACCTCAACCAGTCCGAGTTGCAGGATTTGCTGGACAACTCGGAGCGGGTGGAGTCTATGGCACTGGAGTCTGATGAGGTAAGATGATTATGAAGGGATAGTTCACCCATTAATGAACATTTTGTCATTATTTATTCCCCCTCACGTTATTCCAAACTTATTTCATTGTTCTTTTTCTGTGGAACACAAAAGGAGATGTTAGGAAGGATGTTAAAGGGGTCATATGATGTTGCTAAAAAAAGAACATTATTTTGTGTATTTGGTGTAATGAAATGTGTTTAAGTGGTTTAAGGTTCAAAACCCTTTATTTTCCACATACTGTTCATTATTGTTTCTCCTCTATGCCCCGCCTTTCTGAAACGCGTCGATTTTTACAAAGCTCATCGGTCTGAAAAGTGAGGTGTGCTCTGATTGGCCAGCTATCCAGTGCGTTTTGATTGGCCGAATACCTCAAGCGTGTGACGGAAATGTTACGCCCCTTACCATACTGTAATGCCGTGTCCCGGTGCGACGAGACAAAACCAATAGAACCCATTATAAACGAGGCATTTGTAGCATCCAGTGGGGACTAGTGTTGTAACGGTACCAAAATTTCAGTATTCGGTACCAATACCAGTGAAAATCCACGGTTCTCGGTACTAATTTCGGTACCAGAGCAAAACACAAAAACATGCTAATTGAGCAACATTTTTATTAATAACTTTAAACTAAAATTAAATGTACAAAACCAATGCCATTGTTTATATTAAAAGTGTTTCAAGTTTTCCCACAAGTAATAAAAGTAAACAACTTTCACCCAAAAGTTTAGTCATAGTTCTGCTGCCACTGAAAAACATCTGTAAACTGTTGTCTGTTTTAGGGTTTGCTGGTGTGTTTCAGGATCTTCCTCAGTCTGCAGCTGTAAAAGGAAAATATAATTTACTTAAGTAAAGCAATGGGCTGAGTCTGATCAAATGCAACATTAGATCATTGACACCAGCTAAAATATAACTTTTCAGGAAATAACAAACCTCAGCTTTTATAATAAATTTAGATAAGGTTACATATATTAAGTAATAGATCCATAATAGATGGAAACTGTAGTATTAAAAACACTACAATAAGATTTTATTTGTTAGATAACATGACCTAACAATAACCAATAGTTATATGGCAATTATTCTTCTTAGGGTTAATTTCAAAGTTCAATCTGTTAAAATTATTTAATGCACAATGAACAAACATGAATGATCAAGTGTTTGTATTAAATAACATTCACAAACATTAATGAATGTTTTAAATATATATTGTTCATTCACTGTAAGATGTTACTAGATCTAACTCGCGTTAGAAAACATTAAGTCATTGTACAGTAGAGTCTGTACAGGAGATTTGACTGTACTTTTATTTAATCCAAACTGTTCATATTTAATTTGAGATATTCAGCCAAGAATTACAACTAACTAAAAAAAAAAAAAAAAAACTTTTTCTGACAAACACTGTTAACCATACATTTGTACATTCTCTAACACGCATATTTTGGTTACACAGTTCATTTAAAAGCCTTTGGTGTGTAAAAATAGTAAATACCGTTATGTCCTCCTGTTTTTTACAGTAATAAGTTATTGGAGCATTAAATAGTTAACAAAGAAATCATTTTGAACAAAATTAATTCTAATGCTCATTATATTAGAGTTAGCCGCGCTTATGCTAACGGCGATGTTTATTTCAATCCGAAATTCAAATTAAAATATGGAATAATATTCATTGCAGAAGCTCTAAATATTAAAAATGTAATTGAAACTTTCCTGCTTGAACTTGATCGGGGTGTTTTGTTAGTTTGATGCGTTTCCTCCTCTTGAGGTCGCCACTGCTTTTATGAAGAGGTTGCCAGGTTTTCACAACAAAACCCGCCCAATCACGTTTCGAGGGGTCCCCCGGTAAAAATCACGTTCCGAGGATAAAATACGCATGTTTTGGCGGGGTTCTCCTGGTAAAATTCGCATTCCAGGGGCTAAATATCACGTTAATGGGGTCGTTTTTCAACTTGGCAACACTGGAAGAGGATAGCTTTCGGATAGCGCATCAAGAACCGGGTTGACCGGGTACTCGGTACCACCGGTACTTAAGAAAACCTGGTACCGTAACGTTTTAATTTTTTTAGTACCGATTTGGTACCGAAATACCGGGTCTTTTGACAACACTAGTGAGGACATAATTACTGATTATAATGACTTATACTGTCTTTTTACGCACTGCGTTGCATAGCGCAGCGTAAACATAAAACCATGTCTGCATTTGTGATCAGAGAAATGGCAAACAACAATCTACTATACACTGCTCAAAACTCGCATTTGAATCGTCAGTGGCAAATTCTTTAAATATGAAAACATACAGGCTGTGACTCAGAACAGCCGGCATTGTAGTCTACTCTCCCAGGTTCAGGAAACAGTCCTCCGTAAAATGCATTGCATACACATGAATATTTAGTTTGAACTGTTCTGGAACAGTGTTGTAAATACAACTAAACAACTGATTTCTAGTTTTGTCCTCTTTTGGAAGGCCAAACAAAGTATTTTCGCTTTCGCAACGAAACACAGCGTCTCCACGACATGGCAGCGGCGGCAACAATACTACAGCAAGAATCAAAGTTACACCTTCTTTCTTAGTGTAAACATTTGAGCGGCGTTATGCAAATCTTCCCACAAAGTGACGTAGACATGTGGGGGCGTGTTTAAACGAGACGTTTTAGGAAGGCTTGGACGGGTCTTAACTTTTATAAAGAATATCTCTTTGGGTTTGAGACTTTAGTCTTTGCAACTTTAGGGATCTTATCTATTCACAAACAGCTTGTAACACTCCAAAGAGAAAGGAAAACTTGAAATCGCATCATATGACCCCTTTAATGCTGCTCTCTTCCATACAATGAAAGTGAATGGTGTCCATGGTCCAAAAAAGACCTTTAAAAGTACCTTACATCCTTAAATGTAGAGGTTCTTTATTATTGTCATCTATGGTTCTGTGAAGAACCTTTAACATCCATGGAACGTTTCCATTGGACAAAAGGTTATTCCGATTATAAAACTTTGTTCTTTAGGTTTTTATTGAGAACTGTTCACTGAAAGGTTCTTTAGAAAACCCAGAGTGGTTCTTCTAAGGCATCTCTGTGAAACCCTCTGTTTGGAATCTTTATTTTTAAGAGTGTAGCAGAATTCACCATATTGCATGTTTTTTTTGTTTGTTTTTTTAATAGTCCAACAGACCAAATTCTTATCTACTGAAATTCAAAAATTTGTGTCGGGATCAATTACAAGGCCTCGCTGCATTGTTGCCAAACCTACTGTGACACATCCTTATGTGTTATATTTGAATATACATGAACATAAATGAGATTTTAGTGCTTTGGTAGTGGAGAAAAGTTAATTAGTGAATAATTGGATTGTTCTTTTCATAATGAATATAAGGCAAATGCTGTATTTCTCAATCTATGTCTCTGTGAACTGTTATTTTATAATTGGTGATATTTTGAAGAATTTGGGTAACCAAAAAGTTGCTGGTAGCCACGGACTTCCATATTATGGGAAAAAAATACTATGGAGGTCAGTGGCTACCAACAACTGTTTGTAACCAATGCTCTTCAAAATATCATCTTCTGTGAACATCAGAAAGAAACTCGTACAGGTTCTGAACAACTTAAGGGTGTGTAAATGATAACAAAATTTTCATTTTTGGATGGACTACCCCTTTAACCTGCTTATATTATTGAGGCAATAAATGAACATTCACATTTGTATGTATTGCAAAAGAATAAAAATTAAACATCCGATTGAATTGTCATATATATCCACTCCTCTCTGAACGTCATTTTTGTTTGTTTGTTTCTGGTAATCTCTTCATCACTTCATTCAGAAATAACCACTTATCTACTTGGCATCAACAGCTATCATTAAGTAAACGCCACAGTCTTAAGAGTCCTGCTGAGGATGGATTGTCCTAGTGGACCTTATGATGTCTATAGCGTTGTAGCTTTTGTCATGCGTCACTGTTATTCTTCTGCAGATTCAGAACATTCAGTTGGAGAGGGAGATGGCTCTGGCTGCCAACCGCAGTCTGGCTGAGCAAAACCTGGACATGAAGCCCCGTCTCGATACGGAGAGGGCACGATTGGTGGGAAAATACACTCAACTAGAGGAAGTGAGGGAGAAATACAAACAGCACTGTGCCATGAGAGGTAGGCGAAAGAAGGAATTGATTTGGGTTGTGAAAGTAAAGGTTTCAAAGAGAATATAGCAATGAATGCTGGTTAAATTGATGTTTAATGAAGGGGGAGAGAAATTGATTGATGTCAGAGCAGGTTTTCTAAAAACCTGACGAGTAGTTTTGCTCTGAGAAGAAATTAATTATGTTGGTAATGATGTGCTTTTGTATTAAACTATTTAAAACAGAAACAATTTGGGATTATCACGAAGAATAAAGAAATGTAAAATATTAAAAATTGCATATCCCTTTTGTTGAAATACATTTTTAAGATGAACATTTCCAGATTTCTGTTTACAACAGTGTTCATTTTATTGATTTTATTATTAATATAATATTATTTATATTTTATTTAATAAATTTTTCCCTATTCTGTTTCTGTTCAACTGTAACTGGACGGTTTATATCTTGATGTCTTACTGTCCTGTTGTGTATTGGCAAGTTTTTGAAATGAACAAAATCCTAAGAAAAATAAAATGTAAATATCTTAGGAAAGTGTTTCAGTGTAAGAAAATAAATGAATTTGAATATTCTAAAAGAGAAGGTTTAGGCAGTGTGAAAAATAGAATGAATCTTTTAAAAAAGATTATATTATTAGTACTGCTTTTAGCTCAAAGAAGTGTAATTAAAATTACAGTGTTCTTTTAACTTTTGTTCACACTACAGTTAAACTGCACTGGCAGTTTTCATGGCACTTGAAGGCACCCTGGAACCATTACGCTTTGAACAGACACAGGAATTCTTACTGAGTTTCTAAACAGAGCCATGTTGTTCAGCCAGAAAATCTTTTATATGTGCACATGTCTGTCATATAGTGCTGTTCTATGAGCTTGTTTTGTTCTGGCACTCATTCTCCTCCCCTTTTTTGCATATGTGATATTACATCACACAAAAGCTATGTATCTGGCCTCTTTTCCTGTAGTCTCATTCTCCTTTCTTTCTCTGTCTATTCATTACTGCTTTTTCCTTTGTTTAAAATTATTACACATTTTAGTCAACTGATTTGTTTGCATAACAGTTCTCACTTTTCAGTTTCTTACTCTTTTACAAGCCAGCCTATTTATGTATCAACTCTCTCCCACTTCTGTTCTCTTTTTCCCTTCCCCGTCTGCAGACAGTATCATGGGGCAGGTTTCTCCGGAGGGGCTGTTGTCTCGTCTGCAGACAGAGGGCACCAACACAGAGGCAGAATCAGAGGTGGGCCACCAACTCCTTTATAATCACCGGTGTCTTTTTTTTTTTTTTTTTTGATGTTTGCGTTTTCTGTTGGTGAAACTGTCAGGTTTGTTTATTGATAAATAAGCAAAGGATGATTGTTCATGTAAGAAATGAAAGAGAATAAAACTCTGCTCTTGTAAATAAAATCTGTTATACCTTATACTTATGTTATATTAACCTTATATGTTTATATTAAATCCATTATTAACATTAGACATTTTTACATTAAATAATCTACGAAACTGTATGTAATTACTTTAAAAATGCTAAGTTGTATGTTCAAATGATTCAAATCTGGAAGTCTTAATGTACTCATAGTTTTTCATAAACACAACCATTCCAAATTTTTCAGAAATACCAGGGGCCTGATGTATAAACGTTGCGTACGCACAAAATGGGCATGGAAATGTGCGTACGCAATTTTCCACGCACATATCGGGATTAATAAAAAAATTAACTAGGCGTAAATATGTGCGCACCGTACGGACACTCTAGATGCGTACGCACTCTTTTACTGGAGGGAGCGAAATAAGGAAGCAAATCGAATGATTTTAAAGTGTATTTTTTTTTTTTTTTACATACGCGTTTAGATTAAATATGACACTGAATAATGAAGTTAAGCACTGAAATTTCATGAAATTATTATCCAGAAATTACAACATTTTTATATGAATTTAAACAGAAATATTTGCAGTGGATGTGCTGCTTTCTAACAGTTTTCCTGTGGTATGCGATTTAATGTTTTAATCACAGCGAGGATTGCTTGGCGCATGACAATTCCACTTTAAATTGTGTTCTAAATAGCAAAACTCATGTTCTGAGAAAATACTTTTGCGCGAATAATAATAATCATTTTTGTGAACTTTGTTTGATGGCTTTGGAACATAGACGGTAACGACAGACATAAGGATGCGCTTGTTGATCAAACAATAATTGGTCAGATGACACTCTGTTCACAGGTGTCGCGCACAGACAGTAGCCTAATGATAACCCCTTTCATGCTCTTCCCAATATTGTGACAAACACTATATTTAAAAGATAGAATTTGAAGGAAACTGTAAGATATGCACATTTTATTTTCAAAATGTTGTTATTGACGCGGTGAGTCAGACAGCTATTTACACTGCAAAAAAAAATAAGGCCTATCTCTTTCCATAAAAATATAGGCTATAAACATTCTAAAATATATGTTTACCTTTTAGGCAAATTGCATAAATTGGAATAGTGATGTCTCAAAACGCATTTATAGTCCATATTTTATATTTTCCTAAAATATTCCTACCCTTAACTGTGTTAAACATGGTGTCACATGGATGGAATATGCATGGAAATGATATGCAGATGACGTTATGCATATTAAAACTAGGCATTGTAAATAGATCATATATGGCTATTTCGGGGAGGAGACGGGGTGGAGATTTATGTAAACACAATCTTCTGCTGACTGGTATTACAAAGGGAATTTTTCGCAGGTTCTGGCGTACGCATGGCTTTATAAATCTGAAAACATTTGTACGTATGCAAAATCTAGCTTTTGTGCGTACGCACACATTTAGGATGAAATCTATGTAAAGTTTTATACATGAGGCCCCAGGACATTTTTATGTTTTTGAAATAAAATTCATTCTTCTGTTCCATCCATCCTTCTATAGCATTTAATGTAATCAAAATCAAATAAAAAAATCAAATAGTAATATGATAAGTTATTATAACTAGGAAGTAATTATAATCAAATTATGAATAATATTACGTTATAGTAGAATATTATGGTATTTATTACAAAATGTAAATTTTTAGCTGTCTTCCAAGAAAATTGTTATATAATCCTTAAAAGGATTCTTTGAACAGAGTTCTTGAATAATGCAGTATTCAATTTTTTTTTTCACATTTGAAGGCTTATGAACTACTGATTTCCTAAGCATAATATAATATTATAAAACTTGTATGGTGTTACCAACCCCACAATTTGAGGATTTGAAAATCACTCAATCTCTTTCTCTCAGGTTTTAGCAGATGAGTTTCTTGAAGGTTCGATATCGCTGGACTCTTTCCTCGAACGCTTCCTTTCCCTCCGCTCTCTGGCTCACACGAGACGAGTGCGCATTGAAAAGCTGCAAGAAATTCTCAGCCGAAAAAGCAAAAAGATTGGAGATGCTACAGTGACATCACAAACCTGTGCTAATCAGGATGCTGGATCATCATCGCCGTGGCAACAACCGCAGCCTCAACGGCAACAAAGCTCCAAAATCAATGCACCCTCCAATGCCTCAACTTCTGCTCTGCCCTACACCCCCTACCCCGTTGCTCCTCCCTCAGCCTCCACAGCGGGCACCACTAACCCTAGCACAGCGTTTCAGCCCTACCCCAGCCAGGGTCCCCCCTTTCCTCCATCAACAGGCTACACAGCTCCCAGGCCTGCGTTTGGTCCTCCCACTTGCCCATACCCCACCCAACCACTATTTCCTGCCCCACCTTTTGGGCAGTTTGGTCCCACGCCCGCCCCGTACCCCGCTCCATACGCTTATGGAGGATACAACTACCCCACAGGCCCCCATGGGCCATCAAACCAATCACCCACAGCTAGACCGCTTTATAGGCCAGGTTTTGGGGTACCACAACCATACTCCTGAGCCACTCTGTGTGTGTCTGTCTTTCTCTTTTTCTCATGATCCTCCCTCTCCCTCTTTTCTCCTCCTGCTCTTACCCTCAGATTTGTGGTTTGCGTACCCACGTCACATCCTGTTCCTGTCTGAGGCTTATAAAGACAATTGAGATTGAGCTTGTGCTTGTTTCCCCCATGAAACCTCAGTCAGAGACTCAATATGGGCCGCACAGTCTTAAACGGCTCTTGTCCATTTTAAAGCATGTTATCAGTTTGCAAAAAATTCTGATTTATTATTATATTTAATGACGAGAATTTTTTTTTTTTTACAACATTGTATTACAGCTCAGCCTTATTTGGCTGTTGTTTTTTTCCCAATCATTTTGTCAAAATTCTACTGAGACGCTACATGGAAGTGTTACGTTAGCGTTGGGCTAATCTCTTGTCTATATTGACCCTTGTTGACAACGTCAATCCAGAAAGCACAGCACCATTTTCCATTCCATCACAGATGAAAACTTCTTCAAAAAGCCGAGCTTATTCGTTATCATGAATACATTTAGACAACTTCCACGTGTGCAGATTTGGGTGCGGTGCGTCCTGTTATGAAAGCTTAGTGTACCAATGCACCAACCGATCACTCCAAACTCTCTCGATACCTCTTTTGCTCCCTCTTTTTCCACTCCATTTATTTAATATACCACTTGACAATGATTGGAAGAAATAGACTTTTACTGTAAGTTCTCTACTGGGGACGGTGTACTTAACAAATTAAACTAAAATTAAAGGGAAATCGGAGAACAAGGGATATTAATATAGTCATATCTATCTTCTATAGCACAGGATTTGGTTGGGCAGTTGAGGCATAACATAGCACAGAGTATATGCAAAGAAAATAGGAGTTTCATAACATGCTTACTTTAGTCAATATAGCATTCTGCACCTACCGTTAATGTAGATAGACCTTTTGTGGTAAAACTATGCAGACGAATGCCTGGCTGCATATTTTACACTGAATTTAGACAGAATGAGACATTGATGGTCTTGCACAGCTAGCCGCCCAGTCTGTTTCAGAGGCACATTGCCCTCAGAATCATAACGTGAGTGGGATTGGATCTGGTTAACCAACAGAATGCTATATTTTGTGGTTTGGTTTGAGTCCACCTTCAGATTCTGCCACAGTTGTAGGCCTATCCATCAAAACGGCCTGTGCGTGTCATTACGTGGTGTTATGCAGATCCATAAAACCCCCATCTATTTGAGGTCTCCTTGTCTGCCAACCGGAGAACCATGTGAATCACACTAGCACTCCACACTAACAGTCCTGAACTCTTTGGCAACAGGAGCTGGGAGCGGGGCCTTCGAACCGTCAGCTTTAGAATAGGCGTGCGGGGTCTGTTTATTTTTGTACTTTAAAGCAATTCAAAACCAGAGGCATCCTCAATCAGGCCTCGAGTGGCTTTATCAAATTCATGAACTCAGGTTTGTAGCAAAACCCCCACGTTTAGGTTCCCTCCCCAGCACCTGGAGCGAGGGAGAGGGGTGATACGACACGAGGATGAGCGAAAACAAATGGGATGAAAATTTTATTAGCACATTGATTTGCAGCATTAGAGGAAATAAATTATATTGCATTGGTTGTGATGACTGTAGCCTGTTAAAAGTGTATTTTTATTGTCATTTTTTTTCCGGGTGTGAATATTAAACACTGAAGTTGATCTACGATTTCTGTGTTGATTGGAATAACTGATTTTTTTTACACTGTTTTATAAGTGAAAAATGAATTATTTTATCCAGCACATTGATCAAAGGTGACAGTAAAGACATGTGTGACCCTGGACATTAGCGTACATTTTTCGAAATTGAGATTTATGCATCATCTAAAAGCTGAATAAATAAGCTTTCCGGGATACAACTATTTGAAAATCTGGAATCTGACGGTGCAAAAAATTCAAAATATTGAGAAAATCGCCTTTAAAATTTTTCAAATGAAGTTCTTAGCAATGCATATTACTAATCAAAAAACAAGTTTTGATATTTACGGTAGGACATTTTCAAAATATCTTCATGTAACATGATCTTTACTTAATGTCCTAATGATTTTTGGCATAGAAGAAAAATCTATAATTTTGACCCATACAATGTATTTTTGGCTATTGCTACAAATATACCCCAGCGACTTATAGGGGTCCGATTATGCTCTTTTACAAAGTCTTGATTTTGTTTTGGGGGTGTACTTACAGTCAAATATAGCAAATGTATGAAGCAATAAGAGAAACATACAAAATGTGCAGAGCGGGGATACGCGAGGACTGGAAATAAGAACCGCTGTTCTAGACATGCCAAAAATTTGAGGCTACAGCACAGCAGCTGCTCTTCTTCTTGGTTTTCTCTGACGCACTAACTCTGCAGCAGCACTTCTTCTTCGTCGTCTCGTCTCATGCGCTCACTCAACCAAGCGTTCTAACCACGACCTAGCCCCTCCCCACCCCCCAACCATTCAAATTTCTCTTGGTGGGAATTCTTTGTAATGAAATTCTAATGAGCCGCTTTGTGATATCATAAAGCCCGGAAACCAAACGCTGTAGTCCAAACGAGTCGTTTGCTGTAGTTCTTGAAAAGGGATTTTTTAAAAACTAAATATCTCCCTTTGGAGTGGACTTTGAGATTTGTAAATTTCTAGATCTTTTTTATGCCCAAACATACACACTACACACTGATTAAAATTAAAAAAGTGAAAAAGCATAATAGGACCTCTTTAAGAAGTAAAGGTTTTGTGGTCCAGGGTCACATTTATAATGTTCCAAAATATTTCTATTTCAAATATGTGCTGTTCTTTTGAACTTTCAATTAATCAAAAAATGTATCCCAGTTTTCACAAAAAATATTAAGCAGCAAAACTGTTCAACATTGATAAGAAGAAGAAGACATGTTACGAGTTCCAAATCAGCATATTAGAATGAAGGGTCATGTGACACTGAAGACCAGAGTAATGGCTGCTGAAAATTCAGCTTTGCCGTCACAGGACTAAATTACATTTATAATATATTCAACAGTTTAAAAATCATAATATTTAACAATATTACTGTTTTTCTGTATTTTTGATTAAATGAATGCAGCCTTGGTGAACATAAGAAACTTCTGTCAAAAAACGTACTAACCCCAAACATAAAGTTTAAAATATTTTTTTTTTACACGTTTTCACAAATTTACAAGAAGAGAAATGGTAGTTCAGCTCATTGACTCACTTTTGAAGGCTGTTTCAATTCCGTTCATATTGAATCATAGACGAGAGTTTCAAGAGGGTGTTGGGGGAATTTTTTTGTACACATACAAAACCCAGTCTTTACGGGTCTCTCTCCAACTTTACGATATGGTAAACCAACCCCGGCGACACCTGAGAAAAAACGAGAGAGTGAGGGAGGAAAAAAGAGGTGGCTGGGAAAGATTGTGAATGAAAAGAAGATATGAGTAACAGTGAAATGAAAGGAAAGATGTGGATATCGGTGGTTTTACAGCCTTACCGATTGCCGCAGTTGATTCCGGTGAGCACGATTAATCATCTTTGTGCAACTTATGTGAGTGTTTTCAGTGTGCCGTACACCACAAGAGGCAAAATTATGCAAAAAGAAAGATTTTGAATATGCAGATTTTATTGCTGCTTCATTGAACCATCTTTAATTTTTAGATGAAAAAAATAAAATTTCGCCAATTTTTTACCACCAACTTTTAATTTTTAAAATTACATTTTTACAAATTAATTTTTTTTTTTAAACATTTAATATCAAGTTAGACAATATCACGCTACTTACTACTTTTTCTCCTCCCACTTACCTACGCTCACATTTTTTTCAAGCTTTTCTTCATTTTTTTTGTATGCAGCTCTGTTTGAAGTGAGGAAGCAGTGCAATGTGCAATCAAACAACGCTTGAGATTAAAAGACACGCTCTATGTGGAGAAACAGAGGATGGGGGCGGGGAAACAAAGATTGTAGCTCCACACCTCTGCTTATTTCCTTTCACTTAATTTTTCTTGTCACTTGTTCCACACATTTGTTCTTGTCAGTCACCCGCAAGGTAAGATCTGATAATATATTGTTAAAAAGCTGGTTAGAAGTTGTGGTGGTTCATAGATGTTTGACTCTCTTTGAGAAAGAAAATCTTCAAAGCTGCTGAAACAGAGAGGCGAAGACAGCTGTCGACTACAAATGAGACATAATGTAACATTTCTAAAATAAGATTCTAAATAACTTGCCAAAAGGGAGTCCAGTTTGTATCTACAAATGTATTACTGTATGTCACTGTAGTGAATGATTTGTTCTTATTGTGGTTCAAGTCACGGAATGATTGGTCTTTGCCATTCTGATAAAAAAAAATAAAAAGTACAGGCCAAAGATTTTAATATAGCTAGTCTGGTTGTGTATTGGTTTGCTTTATCTGAACCACTAAAAAGTTAAGTACAGAGGATGGGGGCGGGGAAACAAAGATTGTAGCTCCACACCTCTGCTTATTTCCTTTCACTTAATTTTTCTTGTCACTTGTTCCACACATTTGTTCTTGTCAGTCACCCGCAAGGTAAGATCTGATAATATATTGTTAAAAAGCTGGTTAGAAGTTGTGGTGGTTCATAGATGTTTGACTCTCTTTGAGAAAGAAAATCTTCAAAGCTGCTGAAACAGAGAGGCGAAGACAGCTGTCGACTACAAATGAGACATAATGTAACATTTCTAAAATAAGATTCTAAATAACTTGCCAAAAGGGAGTCCAGTTTGTATCTACAAATGTATTACTGTATGTCACTGTAGTGAATGATTTGTTCTTATTGTGGTTCAAGTCACGGAATGATTGGTCTTTGCCATTCTGATAAAAAAAAATAAAAAGTACAGGCCAAAGATTTTAATATAGCTAGTCATGGTTGTGTATTGGTTTGCTTTATCTGAACCACTAAAAAGTAAGTGAAAAACAAAAAGAAACATTATAATTGAGCCGAGGCCCAATTAGATAAACAAAAAACAGCATTGCTTGTCTTGTACCAGAGGTCATTAATTTGACCTCTGGGCCTGTTATCTTTTTAAGTGCATAGAGTCACTTTGTTTAGTCAAATGAAGTTATGTTTTGCTTTAAATGTTCGGCAAACCTTTTGTCAGATGGAAAACTCTCTGCTGATGACTCTTACGGCGCTCCTGTTCCTTGGAGTTCGTAAGTAAATTGTTTGTTCTTTAAATATATTTCACTGTTGCACTCTTATATTCTATTATTATTATATGAACTGTTATGAGCTGCTCTGCCTCTGAAACCCTACCACTTGCAGAAAATATTTGTGGTGAGTTGTAGATGCTGATGTACAGTTAGATTTTTATCTGATTTAATATTTCTCTCGCGAGACAAAACGGTCCAAGGAACAATAGCGCACAGCTATATTCTGATGCTTTCATTCACAGTATTGTACATTACTTTTAAAAACTTTTATAATGCAAAACATTGTTTTCCTTTAGAAATGAAGAGCTATAATGAATATCATATATATATAAAATCACAACTTAAGGGCCTGCAAGAGTGCATTACAAAATTAGTGCAACTGTCAATAAAATGTCATATGCTTGTATTGATTTTTTTTTTATTAATCTTTCTAATTCTTACTCTTAATGCCCTATTTACTGGAAACCAATGTCAACGCGAATATCTGAACATTGTTGCAAGCTATTCATCTAATACGGGTCGACCTTGCAATAACTATTCTTTACACATTTCTGTATTATTCATAAAAGATGTATTTTTGATTTTTTTCTTTGTGTTTAACATAAACTGCACATTACAATCATACGAGTGTGGCCCCTGATAATGATTGTTGTTACCATGTCAAATGGTACTATTTTATCACGAGCTATGCCATGTAAAGATGCTGTTTAAAAAAAAAAAAAAAAGTTAAGTTGTCTTTGCTATGGAAAAAATGACAAGAATCTTTGAACGATTATATTGCATACTATTAAAAAGTGAAATCATGCCAAATTACACTTTTAAGCCAATAGTCTGCTAGATCAATCATTTTACCATTTGAATTTTAGAGAATAAGAAAACGTAAACAATACCACGGGAAGCAATTTTCAAAGGAATCGGTCTTAACTACATAAGGTTTTATGTTTTTAACATACACCATTTAACATATTTAACCCCAGAACTAATGAAAGAGCTTTTAATATATTTTAGTTTTCCATCAAAAATAAATGTAAATGGTTTATCAACAAGGATACTTTCTTAAATATTAAGCAATGAAAAGTGAAAATCATATAAATGCCTCCTGTATTACACAAAATGTATGTTGTCGAAGAATGTTGTTGTGAATAAACACAGGCATAGTGCATGAGAATTCAATCTTAGAATCCTAGAATTTCAAATGTATATATAATAGTAATTATGTATTCATATGAATAATCATGCATAGGCAGTTTAAACATGTAAATAAGTTAAGCATTTGAAGAAAAAAACAATTCGCTCATTCTATTCCACTCACATAACCATAATGATTACATATATAAAATCATTATGGTTAATTTTGGTAATACAAATTATAGATCCGTTAAGGCCATGATTCGGAATATTATGAATATCCATCTACAGGTGCATCTCAATAAATTAGAATGTTGTGGAAAAGTTCATTTATTTCAGTAATTCAACTCAAATTGTGAAACTCGTGTATTAAATATATTCAATGCACACAGACTGAAGTAGTTTAAGTCTTTGGTTCTTTTAACTGTGATGATTTTGGCTCACATTTAACAAAAACCCACCAATTCACTATCTCAACAAATTAGAATACTTCATAAGAAATATGAAATAAGAATACTTCATAATTTTTGTGAATTGTTGGCCTTCTGGAAAGTATGTTAATTTACTGTGTTTGGTGGCTCTTGATGCCTTGACCCCAGCCTCAGTCCATTCCTTGTGAAGTTCACTCAAATTCTTGAATCGGTTCCCTCGGTTGGTTGTGCATCTTTTTCATCCACACTTTTTCCTTTCACTCAACTTTCTGTTAACATGCTTGGATACAGCACTCTGAGAACAGCCAGCTTCTTTGGCAATGAATGTTTGTGGCTTACCCTCCTTGTGAAGAGTGTCAATGATTGTCTTCTGGACAACTGTCAGATCAGCAGTCTTCCCCATGATTGTGTAGCCTAGTGAACCAAACTGAGAGACCATTTTGAAGGCTCAGGAAACCTTTGCAGGTGTTTTGAGTTGATTAGCTGATTGGCATGTCACCATATTCTAATTTGTTAAGATAGTGAATTGGTGGGTTTTTGTTAAATGTGAGCCAAAATCATCACAATTAAAAGAACCAAAGACTTAAACTACTTCAGTCTGTGTGCATTGAATTTATTCAATACATGAGTTTCACAATTTGAGTTGAATTACTGAAATAAATGAACTTTTCCACGACATTCTAATTTATTGAGATGCACCTGCATGTTTGCAAAGTGCAATCATGCAATCAAATGTGCAAAATGTGTGTGAATGCCTTCGAGCACTGCATGTGCAAAAAGTGCAAGATTGTAATGAGTGCAGATGATCCAGCTATCTGCTCTCTGACCTCAGTAACAGGGCGTTTTTATGCTTGAATAATGCAGTGCATATCATGGCATATTTTGCATAGAAAATATTACACGAAGATGTGAAGTTTTTAAAACAGAATATGTATTGAGATGTAACAAGTTGGAGAACTATCAAAAATATAATATCTCAACTGAAGCGATATCTTCACATTAGTTGCACTGTAATTAAATAAGAGCACAGAACAGCAGTCTGCAGACGCTAATTAACTACAGTTTCTTGGTACAACTCTCATTACATTTACATTTGAAACTTGAAATGTTTTAAACTCCTGGAATTTATTTCGAAACTGCACATTTCATGTGGAGAGGAATGATTGTATTACAACATTGTCATGAAAATAAATTATTTCCACGCGCCTTTTCCCTTTACAGAAGGAATCTCAACTCAGACCCAGACCAACAACCTTACAATCCCCTCAACCTCACAACGCATTAATGTTACGACATCCACTGCCCCACAGACCCCATGTCCGATAATCATCCATAATATTACAAAGTCTGTTCTGTACCGGCTGAAAGTAAAATGGTTAAAAGGGAGTCCATGTGAAGGTCAGCTGTATCTGTATACTCGTGAGCGTCAAAAGCCTTTGTGCTCTAACAGTCACACATCAGGCAGCTGGTGGACTGAAGTGTGTAAGGACACAAGATGTGGAGACGTCAAGGGTTTTAAGCCCACTTCAAGCCAAACTAAATGTTTTATGCTCACAAGCAATATGACGATCATCGATACTACTAAGTGCAAGGGCCTGCATATCATGTGCCAAGGTGTGTATGTACGTGTTTATTTACAGGGAACAGATTTACTGTATAGATTATATATGACTCTGCTGGAATGTTTCTCTTGATGTTTTTGTTTCCTATCAGGTTTCATAGGCAAAATAATTGTTACTGTGACTATTTCATATGCTGTGCATTTTGAATAACACATTATATTCTTTCCTTCCCACATTTTCTCAGATTCTCTAGGAACAGAGTTGGCTGCTTATAAAGCAGTAATCGGCATATTAATTTTCTTGATCTTGGGTGTCATTCTGGTTCAGTTCAGTCGGCCTATGTACAAAGCCATCCGCAAAAGATGTGAGTCAGGGAAGTCAACGAGCATGTCTTTCATTTCATATTACTTATTATAAAAAATTATAAATGCTTTTGAATTCAAGCACATGGCACCATCAAAATTTCTATGTTTTTTTTTTTGTTCAGTCCAAAAGTCTAAGGCTATATTCAAAATCTGGGGAACATTTTTAAAGAAAGAAAAATGATGAAAACAAAGAAGAAATATGAGATTTTGCACTTTTTCTGGGTCACTAATCAAATATAAGCACATTTTTTAAAGATTGATCATGTGAACTTTTTGTTCAGATGTTCTTCTTCCATCAAAGCACAAGAGTTCATGCAGCTCAAGTACCACAAAGTTATCAAATTCATCTTCATTTTCAAATTCTTTTGCTGAGAATATAATTTGTAAAAGCATTTTCACTAGTGCTCTCAAGCATTTCGATTTCACTTATGTAATGACATCTAAAATCAGTATGTTGACATATGGCTTTATATAGTTAGAAAAGTACTCACATTTTCCTGTTCTTGTGCCACAGATTTTTTTTTTAAACCAAAGTTAATTGCTCTGTCTAATTTGACTATTTGTACCTGGTTTATGCAGTTTCACAAAAACGGCAGAGTCGCTGGATCGGCCCTACTCAGAGTGGTGAGTCATTCATCTCAAACATTAACATATTCATGACTGGCTGCTCAGAAAAGATTCAGTATTTTATCTTTCTTCTTTAAGTGTGCTATAACAGAGGTCAAGGTCCCGCAACCAAAAGCACAGAGAAGAGACAGTCCTTTCCTGGTGAGTAATCTCCCTCTTTCTCTCTATCCTGACCATTCTGCACTCTTTCTATTAATCTCTCAGTCGCTTTCATGCTCATTTACTTTGTACTCAATTGCATAATGATCAATTGAGTATTATGATGTATTGGACTTTTCATTCAAACTGCTCAGCAATACAAATCACATGTGTGTGATTTTTTTGGGTTGTGAGATCTATTTGAATATTTTAGAATATACTATTATCTAACATAAAATTCACTTTACATGAAATTATCTAAACCATCATTATCAGTTATCAATTTTGAACTTCTCGACTGCATACAACAATTAAGATCATGCAAGATCATAATTTTTGACAATCTATAATTCTTTAGTTGAATGAGGGGAAAACTTCTAACATGTATGAAAAAAAAACACTGCATATTGTCCCAAATGTTCTAGCACCTATGTGTGATAGTAGGGATTAATTTAGGCTAATTTTGAATTACCCATTTATCTATTTTTTATGTTTATTTAATGCTAAAAACATGACATTTCAAAGTTTTATTTAGAATAGAAAATGAAACAGCTCATACAATATTTAGTTGCATATTTGGTTCGACCTCCTGAGGCTGGTGATTACTGACAATTTGGTGGAAAAAATATATTTCTTAGAAAGACACTATGTGTGGGGGGTCTGTAGATTTCAATTACAATACACATTTTAAAGACTATTTTACTCAAAATAAGTTTTGTTCTGATGCACTGAGCCAGAAATCTCCACTTCAGCAGCAATTACATACTGTATATCAAACTTCCAGTTTTATTCCTGTCTATATTCTGTTTTTACTGACAGGTTTGATGATATATCATTCACCTGATTTTATACATTTCATTCCAAAAGACATGGTGAAAATGTGTTATTTTAATAAAAAAATCCAAAATCAGAGGGCTGTTTTGACTCTCATATATCAATAAAATGAAGCAATAATTTTGAACCTAGCTTTATCCAACATTCAGATTTCTGTTCTGCAAATTAATGTAAATTAGTATGTATTTAATTAGATAATACCATGAATGTAACATTTCTCAAAATATATGTATAATAATAAAAAAAAGTGTGCAATTCTTAATGTGATCAATCAATTAAGAATTAAGTATGGTGATTTCTGTTAGTTAAAATCTTTCTACTAGTTAAATCCTCATCTGGGGTGTCTTGTCTTAAGAGTTTCAGACTCTGTCCGTGAAAAGAGCCATGCACACATTAGGTACCCATTCTTTCTGTGTTGTCAGGTTTGGAGAGACTGACAGTAAACCAGAGCAGAGAGCCCTCCTCCAACAGAAACAGTGACTATGACTCATACGGCTACAGCTGAAGGCCTGTGCTCACAAAAGACTTACTGACCCTAAGCACAACTCTCTCGTCATCAACAATCAGCAGAGTGTTCTACATTACACTGCTTCGGTTGTTTGGCAAGTCAAGAAAGGTGTACATAACCACAAAAGCGCTTACTTAGCAGGCTTCATTTTATTCTTTTTTAATGTTTTGTAATGACTTGATTTTGCTATGTTTGTTTGTTTTTTGGTATTGTTTTTAAATAGTCAGAAACAAAATAGGATTTTGCTTATGTCCTGAATGATGTTGGCTTTTTGAAAAAAATGTATTTATGCAAGTGATTGATTTTTTTAGTTGGAGTATGAATAATTTTAAATAAACTACAAAGACAATCATTTAGATCTTTTGTGACTTTTGACTTGGGTGCAGAATCAGAATAAAATTGGGAGTAAATTAGTAGAACAATACATAGTATGGTCATGTTTGAACTTAGATGAGAAATTTGATGAGAAATGTTTTCTGAGGTGGCATGGAAGCCAAGATAAGGTTGGGAGAGGGAATGTGGTGTTAATGCAGAATTTTGCAGCAATGTGGTTTCCTGTCGTAATTCTATTAACTTCCTGTTTGTGTTATTTCTGTCGCTCATGCTCTAAATATACTGTAGACTCAATGTGCTCATTCTCTTCAGTTGGTTTCTTTGTCTTTCTTTCCTTCCTTTTTTTCTTTGAATATTATCTATTCTCTCTCCCTCTGACCCAGTTGATTTTTTAATACTGCACTCATAGAGGGTTTAATATCACAATAGCTTAAAATCGTATGCCTTGCCTGACTGATGGCAGCTAAGTAAAACTTTCTTTCTAAGTGCACCAGTGAGAGAGAAAGTTAAAAAGCTTGGTGGGTTTCTGCTTAAACCTTTCTATGTCTTTGTGTGTGTTTGCATGCATAGCAGTTCAAGATGGTTGTTTCAGTTCTGTACATTTTTTTTATTGCTATGTGGCTTTTTCTTTGCAGCTGCTTTATTCTCTCTTCGTGTTTGAGAACAAATACACAGCCGAGAGAACACATGCAACAGCGGGTTTCGTGGGAGAATGTGTGTTGTGTGTGTGGTGGGTGGATAAGTGTCGTCTCCTCCTCATCCTCAGGTCAGAGTGAAGGATTAAATCTGTAGTTTAAATGAGGTTCCAGCAGAGAACAATGACAGATGACAACACAGATTACATGCACAGATTAACAGAGAGACCACACTGGATAAAATATCTAGTGCATCTATCCGTCATTTCTCACAAAACACTTGTGACACTGACATCAAACCTACTTGTTACCTGCATTCAGTCTGTTTTCACATAAATCTTCTGATAAATCTTTTGCATTATCCAACAATGTCAGACTGTTAATCTGGCAATTCTTATATAATAATAATATTATTAATAATAATAATTCCCATCAGAGAGAAGTTATATATGTTATATGTATACATAAACACATAAACACATAGAATATACTGTATATATATACAGTATATATATATATATATATATATATATAGTACATCCCATTATTTTAATGTATATTCAGAAACTCGCCCATTTGTGACAACATAAATTCTGCATGTTTTATTATTGTAAACAGAATTGTAGAGGACCCGGGGAGAGAGAGCGAGATTAAGATGAGATAGGAAGTGGGTTTCATCTTCAGATTTACCAGGAGTTTCTTGGAAGGACGTCATCTATCTTTGGCCAGACAGAATATACAAAACGGGGAGGGGGAGATCTGAGGGAAAGAGGAAGAGAGAGGATTATTTACCATTTTAAATGAATAAATCTGTATTGTGTGAATCCGGAACACCAGCCAAAGAGGGACAGAGAGAGTGACAGACCGAAACAGTGCAGAGCTACAAATGGCAAAAAAGAGAGAGAAAAACAACACATGAAAATAAGGAATCAAGGATTTTAAAATCATTTGGATACCTCTGAAGTATAACTTAACTTGGAATATTTATATATTTACAAAACTAAGAAAAACTTCCAAAGCATAGAAGCAAGTATCCTGACAGAAGATGGACTGATGAAACTCTGTGACTAAAATCACACATTGGACTGAGCATGTCTGTGAGCGAAGAGTGATATCTTACTTTCGGTTTTGCACATCTGAAAATCTGAAAGGACTGTTGAGGCAAGTACAAACTTTTAGGAAATTTTATAGTAATTTCATTTTCCAGCAGGATTTGGCACCTGCCCACACTGCCAAAAGCACCAAAAGTTGGTTAAATTACCATGGTGTTGGTGTGCTTGACTGGCCAGCAAACTCACCAGACCTGAACCCCATAGAGAATCTATGGTGTATTGTCAAGAGGAAAATGAGAAACAAGAGACCAAAAAATGTAGATGAGCTGAAGGCCACTGTCAAAGAAACCTGGGCTTCCATACCACCTCAGCAGTGCCACAAACTGATCACCTCCATGCCACGCCGAATTGAGGCAGTAATTAAAGCAAAAGGAGCCCCTACCAAGTATTGAGTACATGTACAGTAAATGAACATACTTTCCAGAAGGCCAACAATTCACTAAAAATGTTTTTTTTATTGGTCTTATGAAGTATTCTAATTGGTTGAGATAGTGAATTGGTGGGTTTTTGTTAAATGTGAGCCAAAATCATCACAATTAAAAGAACCATAGACTTAAACT
This sequence comes from Sinocyclocheilus grahami, assembly GCF_001515645.1. NCBI lineage: Eukaryota > Metazoa > Chordata > Actinopteri > Cypriniformes > Cyprinidae > Sinocyclocheilus > Sinocyclocheilus grahami. The sequence goes on from NW_015505750.1 coordinate 52,383, forward strand.
ACTTCAGTCTGTATGCACTGAATTTATTTAATACACGAGTTTCACAATTTGAGTTGAATTACTGAAATAAATGAACTTTTCCACGACATTCTAATTTATTGAGATGCACCTGTATTAGGTGATTAGAGAACACATATTCACTATTAACCCACAGTGAACTCCTAATTTGCTGCATATTAATAGTTAGTAAGGTAGTTGTTAAGTTTAGGTATGAGGTAGGATTAAGGGATCTAAAATACAGTCATGCAGAATAAGGCATTAATATGTGCTTTATTAGTACTAATAAACACCCAATATGCAATATGCATGCTAATAATCAACTTATTAATAGTGAGAATTGGTTCTTTTAACTACTATACTTGGTTTGGTTGGTTTTTAACTACTATACTTAAGTCCAAAAAAAATATTGTTAGGTATAATTTTGTGTTGATGTTGAATTGCAAAACACTTTTGCTGCTATTTAGGTGGGATATAGCTACGGTTAAGGAAAGGTTTGGTGGTATGGTATCTTGCTAGAGTTTATTGTCATTTCTAAATCATGTTACTTGCTACCAAGTGTCTGTTAGAACAAAATACGGGAGTAGAAAAGACTGAATGCGCATACAGTAAGCGTTTTGTGCAGCATGATATCTATTTTGTTGTTTTTGTTGTTGTTGCCTCATAAAAAAATGTGCATGCATTTAAAAGAAATGTCTTTAAATTTTATAGTATATATATATATATATATATATATATATATATACATATGTATATACTTTTTTTTCATTTACATTTTCTCTTTAAACTGTATTAACTATCTTTAAGCTATAAACTATCTTATTTTATCTGAAATTATATTAACACGTCACTTCTAAGAATTAAATATTTGAGTATTTGAGATGTGTTTTTTAAAATGCATATTCTAATGGATAATATTAAAGGAATTGTTCACCCAAAAATGAACATTTGCTGGTAATTTTACCTCCCTCAGGTCATCCAAGATGTAGATGAGTTCCTCCATCGGAACAGATTTAGAGAAATGTAGCATTACATCACTTGCTTACCAATCTCTGCAGTGAATGGGTGCCGTAAGAATGAGACTCAAAAATGCAAATAAAAACATCACAATAATCCACAAGTAATCCATATTCCAACTCCAGTCTGTCAATTAACATAGTGTGAAGCAAAAAGTTGCATTTTTGTAAGAAACAAATCCATCAAGACATTTTTAACTTCAAACTGTTGCCTCCAACTAAATGAACCCTCAATCCGTTGTATTGCCTTCTCCAGTGAAAAAGTCTTCTCATCTTAATCAGGAGAGAATGTCCTTTTCAATATTAAAACTCCTCGGTTTCCTCAATAAGCCTATAAACCTTTTTAAAAACACTGTCTGAATGCTTATCAAATGAAAATTGGGAGTCAATCTCTGTACCTAAATATTTAAAAGATCCCACCTGCTCAACTTCATCTCCATTACATAACAAAGGCTTACAAAGTGCTCGTACATTATTAGCCCCACAACACATTTCTTTAGTTTGACTAATATTAAGCTACAAAGAACTCTCCTCCCACAAAATTGAGGTAAGTACAATGATTGAATATCCTTTACACATCCCACCAAGGCCATGTCATCTGCATATTTTATAAGCGTCAAATTATCATTATCACAGGTCATTTCATTTGTATGAATAGAAAAAAGAATTGGAGATAAAACACATCCCTGTGGAAGACCAGTGTTTAAAACCACATTCTCCGACTTTTTGCTATTTACCAGCACATGCTGTGGACAGTTCCTTAAAAAATTATTAATCCATAAAATAAGAGTTTGGTGCACCTGCAACTCCTTCAGCCACCTTAAAAGTGTATTTATGTTCACAGTGTTAAAAATGCAGAAATAAAATCCTAATGCAGAAATCTGCCGCATCCAAATATTTTCCAACCTTATCCAGTAGAGTGAGAGTGGCATCTTCAACTCCATGCTCAACTCTATAAGTAAACTGCAAAGGATCAAGTTTCCTGTTTTCCTGTCAAGCTGTGTTTACAAGTGAAAACTATTCTAAATAAATTTCTCGTTGGATTTTGATGAAAGAGTTTTGATTATGGATTATGGATTTATTATGGATGTTAAAATGCCTTGATGATGGATTTGTTTATTACAAACACAAGGCTTTTCACTTGTGATTACTTGTGGATTATTGTGATGTTTTTATCAGCTTTTTGGGCTCATTCTGACGGCACCCATTCACTGCAGAGGATTCATTGGTGAGCAAGTGATGCTAAATTTCTCCAAATCTGTTCTGATTTAGAAACTCATCTACTCATCTTGAATGGCCTGAGAGTACATTTTCAAAAAAAAAAAATTGTCTTTTCTTTTTGGTGAACTATGCCTTTAATATATTTGTTTTATAAGATAAATGTAACAACTAAATTTGACAAATATTTATTATTGACTACAGAATTTATTGTTACAGGGTGTTATGGATGTAATGAGTCTTTCTGGACTCAAATTGAAGTATTCTGCTATGAGACTTGCCACCCTTCACTTATTCATAATACTTTGTAAGTTTTATTTACACTTTTTTTCACAATCCCCCCAAAACACTGCATAAACACACACTCTTAAGAATGAAGGTTCTTTATTGGCATCAGCGGTTCCACAAAGAACATTCATGGAATCTTTACATTCTAAAAAACGTTCTATAAAGTGGAAAAAGATTCTTTAGATTATTTTAAATGTTCTTCCCACTGAAAAAAAAATTGTATTTTTAAGTACTGGTTACTGAAAGTTGCTTTGGGGAACACAAATGTTTCCCCAACACCTCAAAACCCCTTCTTTTGGAACCTTTATTTTTAAGAGTGCACTTTATGTCCTTTGAAAGTAAGATTTTTAAAAATCTTTTTGAATGTTATTTAGATGGGGAAAATCTTTAGAGCACTATGAAGTTTCTCAGACCAAGTTTGAATTTAAATGAAAGAGTGTGAGCATTTTTCTTAAATTTATGCATCTTGTATATCAAAGTTTTATGTTGCTGTTAATATGAGAGATCAGTGCTTGAATAATAAAACAGTTGTTACTAATCTCACAAACTAATATCCCGACTCTCCTATTTCTCCATCAAAAGCCCATTGTCAGACACCCCCATCCCCATCGCTTCCAGTCCGGGTCACTGTTCCATCATCATGGCAGTCTCTCCCCCTCTCTCAGGCTGATCTGGGGCTTCTCTTCACCAATTCCAGCCCCTTCACCTCCACCCAGTCCCTGTTGCTCATGCCTCCATCTGGAATGGCCTCCAAACCGCTTCTCCACGCTACATTTGGTTCCTATACCATCACACAGGTATTGCAGTCTCGATTATGGTTAATGACTTTTATATCATCTTCAAAGATAAAGTTAAGTTACTTATTCTGTTCTACCACTTCTTTTCTTCTCAAGGTGATGTCTGAACCCATTCCTCCCCTGACTCCATCTCTCACTGCATCACTCCTTTCTAAAACCATCATGAAAGAGATGGAGGGTGACAGAGGAGAGCAGTTTAAGGTGCGAGTGCTGTTTCATATGAGGGGTGATGTTAACAGAGGAACCTGTGTTACTCTCCATGCTTTCAAACAGACAGAAGAACAGAAAGCTTCCTGCTTCACTCAGGTACCATATCACATATGGATCAAGACAGCAATATAAGAGAAGAATTTCAAATAAACCTCAGTATTATGTGATCACCTAAATCTTCAAATGAACACATAAAACAAAATATTTTCGACCAATATATATATTGCTCTCTCGCTCTCTCTCTCTCTCTCTCTCTTTCACACACACACACACACACGATGCGCAAAACTCCGCATTTGAACAGTCAATAGCAAATACTTAAACTAATAACAAAACAGTAGCTGATTCAGAAGCACCAGATTGTCATAGCAAAGTCAGAATTACCTCCTCTCCTAGGTTCACGAAACGGTCGTCCATAAAATGCATTGCTGTTCTGTTGTAAGTCATCTTAAAGATTTCTAAATGCATCTACTTTCGGAAGGCCAAATAAAGTGCTTTTGCTTTCGCCTAGAAACACACAGCGTCTCCCTGACATGCTGCTTCAACACTAACTGCGGTTACTGAAACCACGCCTTCTTTCTTTGCGTGCACATTTGGGCCGCATTATGCAAATATTTCCACATAGAGAGGTAGATATGTGGGGGCCTGTTAGAATGAGGCGTTTTAGGGGGGCGTGGCAGAGTCTTAACTTTGATAAAGAATATCTCTTTGGTTTTGAGACTTTAGTCTTTGCAACTTCAGGGATCTTATCTATGCACAATCAGCTTGTAACACTCCAAAGAGAAAGGAAAACTTGAACCCCTTTAAGTTACTGAAACTTATTGAATATATATTTATGTACATATATTTTAAAATATAAATTATAAATATATTTATTGGCCATGTGTATTAAAATATATGTAAAATGTATTTAAAATATATAAGAAATATACATTTATTATATAATACAGGTCAAACATTTTTTCATGTTTTTGAAAAACATCTCCTATGCTCACCAAGTCTGCATTTTTTTATTAAAAGTACGGTAAAAACAGAAATATTGTTACATTTATTGCAATTTGAAATTAAAATGTAATTGAAATTCAATTAAAAAATCTGCATATTAGAATTTCATATTAGATTTTTGAAGGATCATATAACACGGAAAAGACTGAGTAATGGCTGCTGAAAATTCAGCTTTGCCATCGTAGGAATAAATTACATTTCAAAATATGTTGAAATGAAAAGTTGCAAAAATATTTTACAATATTACTTTTTTTTTAAGTATTAAAAAATTTTTTTTCATCAAATTATTCCAAACTTTTGACTGGTTTATATTTATTATATTTATGTAAGTATTTAGCCATATAGGAATCCACTTTGTATTCTTCCATTTCTTCTCAGCCACCTTTTGGGTTGTGTGTGGTCACTCTGACACTTTCAAACGACTGGTTTGAGCCTATTCAGAACATCAAGGCAAACCTGGACCAGATTTTCAAGCAACGTCACCTGAGCAAAAACCGCTCTCGTTCTCGTAACCGTGAGAGAAGGCACCCGTATATGCCACGAGGACCCAGGGGCCAGACTGATCAAATTCAGCTCTACTACTCTTCCTTTGGCATTGTGTCCAATCCTGAAGCCGGACCCCCTCGATGTGTGGAGGAAGTATTGCAGCAGTCTGAGAGGAAGTTTCACTACGTTGGTCCTGTGGGACTCGAAGATCAACAGATCAACAAGACCGAGCAGAGCTCTAAATGTTTAGACAGACAAGTGGAGGAAAAACTTTGGTTGGATTCCAATGTGCTAATTGTCTTCAGCAAAGGGCCTGTACGAGCTGGACGACCAGTAAGAGTGTCAGTAAACCTGAGGGCAAATTTTAGTGTGGAGTCTCTGACCATTATGTAGCATTAATATTATTACATAAAATTTCTCAGCACATTTTATGCTATAATCTATTGAATATTACTGTTCACTTTTTTTTTCTTCCAGACTGAAAGTGAAAAAAGGGTTGTTGTCTCTGGAGGTCCATCCAGTCACAAACTCTGACCTGTGGCTGGTTAATGTAGAAAAGACAACGGGATCAAAACGTGACGTTATTTCCATCATTAACCACAGCACTGGTACCCATCCAGACAACACTGGGTAAGAGGAATAATTACTGACTCTAGAATTAATCACTACTAATCTATTATATATCAATATATTATAGTATAGAAAAACTACCGTTCAAAAGTTTAGTTTGTTTGAAAGAAAAAAGACTTTTATTTGGCAAATTTGCATTAAACTGATGCATTAAAATGACATTAAAGACATTTATAATGTTACAAAAGGTTTCTTTTTCAAATAAATGCTGTTCTTATGAACTTTCTATTCATAAAAGAATCCTTAAAAAAATATTTTCCATTTTTTTCCCCCCAAAATTTGTTTCCACAAAAATAGTAAACAATGAGAAATGTTTTCAATATTGATAATAAGAAGAAATGTTTCTTGAGTACCAAATCTGCATATTAGAATGATTTCTGAAGAAGCATGTGATTCTGCAGACTGGAGTAATAGATCCATCACAGGAATAAATTACATTATAAAATAAATGTATAAACTAAATAAAATAAACACCTAGGATATCTGCCAGCCCACCCTTTTATAGCTGGCAAAAACCGGGCCTGCTGACAAACATTTATATTAAAATTACTGTAATATTGAAGCTTGTGTCATGTATTTAAATATACTTGTACTTCATGTGCTGTAGTTTAGCTTTTTGTCAACACATTCAAATAAGTGTACTTGTTTAAAGCATGACATGATATACATCACAAACCTGAGGGCTGCTTCAGTGTAAGAGTCACTCAGTTTGGGTTGCTACACCACACCTCCTTTTTCTCCCACAGTATTGCGGAGCAAAGGAGACAATGAGTTCACACATTGCAAAAGACAGAGCAGGCAGCACAGTACATCAGCAAGTTATTCAGACCAGTCGGGTCTGTAATTTGTTGTAATTTATACTCATGCATGCTGAGTAGTCAGCCTCTCTCTCTCATCTTGTAATGTGTGAACACAGGCAGGCAGGTCAGTGAGTTACGGTTATGGTTACACTCTGTGTCTCCCCAATGTGTTTAGGTTAGTAACTAATATGTGTAGCAATAAGTTAGCATTAGCAGTTATTTGTTTTGTAGCACTGCAGCAGTTATTGTACAGCTTTTCACTGTTTTCTGAGACAAGACAAAAGGACTCTTATCCCAATGTGGGCGACTAACTCCAAGCTGAAGTTGGCAGCCCTGCTGAAAGCTAGTTCAAACAACAATCTGACATCCAAACTTTTATTTTTGTCTGTGTCACTTTCCTTGTGTTATAGCACTTCTGCTCTAAGCCAGGTATCCTGTCTCTCATTTGAGGCTTTACACAGAAACTTTGACGTAGCGAGGACTGTCACTGCTAGCTGGTGGGTGGAGTACTCAACACGCAAATTTGCAGTATCACCACATGGGCCAGTGACAAGCTTTTTCTCCTTTACTGACAGAGAAGTGTTGGGCATTGCCCCCATCACAGAGGTATATCAGCAAGATATAGTTAATTTCCATATGCATCCAATAAATGATCATAAGGATCACTACCAGAATGAGAAGTCCCAATGTCTTCAACTTGTCTGAGACTGTTATTTGATGTTTGATGTAATATGTGTAAAGAACAGGAAAAACATAGTGTTTACTGAGATCCTATTATTTTCATTGGCAAGAGCAACACAATTATCAACACAGCCATCTTGACGAGCCAGCCTGTGTCACTTCCAGTCATTGTCCTAGCGGTGGACCTTGATGGCAAAGTATCAGATGTTACCAAAGCGGTGAAGTGTCATTCAGACAATGAAGATATTGTCAAGGTATAACGATTTTGGAGGAGGTCAGTTCTGATGCATAAAATATATAAATTCATCTAATGGCTCTTTTCTTGTATGGCAGGTGTCTCATGATTGCTCTGTGCTTTTTGTGGATGGGAGTGAATCAGGAAGGGGCAGGATCTGTGTGGAGCTGGAGTTTTTTTGGGGAATGCACAGTGGCTCTTTGTGCTTGGTTGTGCTTGGTTGTGCTTGGGCTCCAATAGTTCCACTGCGTGTGTCTCTCTCTGACTCTGTCCTGAGTCCCATTAAAGGCTGGAGCTACTACAGTGAGAGTGGGTAGGCAATATTTGGTTACACTTAACAATAAGGTTCCATTAGTTAACGTTAGTTAATGCATTCCCTTGTGAAACCGAAGCAAATCCTTTTAAAAAGAGTATTACGGAAATAATATACTTTTAAAAAAGACTATAATTAAGTACGAACTGAATATAATGTTTTTGGTCACTTAACTGCATGTTAATTGCAATTAAATGAAAATGGATTATAGTTTAAGTTTATATTAAATTCAATTAGTTGAGCTTAAGAGTGCTTTTGACCCACTTAAGTAGGACTTAAGTACATATTTATATGTAATTTCATAATTACTTCTATTGCCTTTCACATATGGTTAAAATACTGACAAATGTACTGACAAGCATTTATGGTAAACGTCATTTCTATTAAAACTTGTGTCATGTATTTAAATATATTTGTAATGATGAAGTTGAAATTTAGTACATTTAAAATATACTAACTTCAAATAAACTCATATTCATGAAAGTATACTCTCTTTAATACCTTTTAAGATTAAGATTTTAAGTAAATAGTTAGTTAATGTTAACTAATGTAGTTAACTAGTTATTCCTCTGCAGACTGTTCAAATGACTGTGCAAGGTAATGGCTTTGATCATAAGGAAATTGAAATGTCTCTTTCTTAGGTGTGAACCAGTTTATCAGAGGTCCACTATACAGATTTTGGCACAGTTCAGTGCCCAATCAGCAGCTCAAGGCCAACCAACCTACATGCTCGGATCACCCGATTGGTTTGTGGATGTGACTGAACTTGTCCGAGACTGGCTGAGGATAGAAAACCAGTATATTGCTGCTCTTGATAAACAAAAACATCTAATTGGCTTGAAGCCTGGAATTACATCATTATATGTTGGTATCTGAATTAAATATACCTAAAGGTTCACCCAAAAATGAAAATTTGATGTAATTTATGTCAATCCAAACCTGTCTTCTGCGAAACTCAAAAGAAGTTATTCTTAAAAATGTCTCCGTTTTTGCCATACAATTCAAGTAAAAGGGGTCCAACGTTGTTTTGGACCCCAATGGCTTTTATTGTTTGGACCTTCAAAATATCTTCTTTGGTGGTCTACAGAAGAAATAAAGTCCTACAGGACACAATATGAAGGTGATTAAATAACGACTGGATTTTCATTTGTTGGTGAACTATTCCTATAAATGTGGGCCTATCTTGGCCCCCCCCTCCCCTCCCATTGCTTCACATATTTCTGTTTTTCAAGGTGATATCAAGTCAGTGGGATGGAGTGCTTGGAAGTGCTAATGTCACTGTAACCTCTGAACCAGTCACTCCTGGTGACCTCTCAGTTCAGTTGGTGGGAGGGCTTGGCCTGTCCATTAATTCCAGCCCATCTCATCCATCTATTGTCACAGCAACAGTGGATACTCACAACACACTGTACAACCATGGGCAAGTAAGTATACTGTGTGCAAACATTTTAACACTAATATACCAGCCTTGTTCTAGTACTCATTATTTCCACTCTTTTTTATTAGGAAGCATCCATCAGTGTTTGGATCCAGTTTGATGATGACACCACCATACCTGTCTATGCCTTTAGTGGGATTCCCTATATTCTCCGGATCTCCTCTTTGGCTGAGTCTGTGGCTGCTGTGACACCTGCTCCATCCCAGCGCATTTTAGCACAAGGTGATGGCGGAGGGCCTCTTGTGAATGCCGAACTTCTGGTCTCCACTTGTGAACCAACATTTAACCACGTTGAACCGGAAGTAATCCAAAAAGGAAGTGAAGCAAAAAGATTGTCTAAAGGCTCTGGCTGGATAAGGGTGAACTTGAACATGGACTTTTGGCCAATGGGAAGTGAAGAAACCAACTTTGAGATGCATGATGTGACTGATATGTTTGTTGACTCCAACAATGATCTGTATGTTAACTTAGAAGATCAGCAAAATACGACGATAAATTCCACAAGTGTCTATGTTGTTGATAATGACTTGTTCAGAAGAAATGACTTGGAGCAGGCAGTTTTGATTCCCACCCATAAAGAGAGTGCCGTGTATTTATCTCCTGGGGTGGAAAAAGAGAGGAAAGAGGTTAAAACTGCTGATAGACAAGTAGAGATTGGCATTGGAGCTGTCCTTTCTCTTCTCTGTCTCTCTTCTCTCCTTTTCCTGGTCAACTGCCTGCCATCTGCACTGAGAGAACAGAGGCACAGAGAAAGCCCAGAGGGAAATGTAAAAGTCACTGTGGAGGAAGATGAGGAAACTGGAGAAGAGCAAGAAGAGAAGGTAGAGGGAAAACAGTGTGAAGTGGTAACAGGATAGGACAGAGGGGAAAGGAAATGACTTTTTGAATTTCAGAATATCACACATTGCATATTACTTTGTGCATATCCGGGAAAAGTATAATTATATATCATGTAATTATACTAGGCTACTGACCACCAATGTGAGTTTTTAGGCGAAATGTGGGAGTATGTTAATGTAAATGATGTATTTTTTGTAATTGTTTACTGTTATTTTCATCAGTACAAGAAAAGACAATGCATAGTAATATGAATAATCATGCATTAGATACAACATATGAATACTACTACACAATATTAATCGTAACAAACTTTTTTATGAGCTGACAGTGTTCCGTCATACAGATCAAATTTCTAGGACTTTATTACCGTAATAGAATTGATGTGGTTCATTCCAATTACCATGGTAAGCAGAGTTAATTCAATTTCAACTGTTTTTGCGAATACAATGAACCACAATAACTACATAACGTAAACTTCAGCGTTAACAATTTACGCGAACCAGTATTTGTAGCTCTCCCTGGTGGTCTAGTGGTTAGGATTCGGCGCTCTCACCGCCGCGGCCCGGGTTCGATTCCCGGTCAGGGAATGACAGTTTTTTTTACAGTCGTATTGTAAGTTAAAAAGTTCTGAATAATATATTGTGCTGAAGTATTTGCGCATGTGAACACCATAGATACACAATTATAAGAATATCACAGAAAATCGTCTGGACAATGGTATGATAAAGTGTCGACTGGTATGTAAAATAAACAATTTTAAATACATTCTGTCTCATAAAAAAACACCATATATTTGAAGAAATTCAAGAGAATCAAGAAACTCATACGCACAAAACAAACCCTACGTTTTAATCAGCAGAGTGGCGCAGCGGAAGCGTGCTGGGCCCATAACCCAGAGGTCGATGGATCGAAACCATCCTCTGCTAAGTGTTTTATTTCGCTGTGTTTTTATTATTATTATTATTATTTCAAGCATTATATTTGGTTCCTTTTTTCATAAAGAAACCAATTTTTAATTCTCAGCTTCAACAACTTTTACAGTTTTATTTCAAATCTTAGATTAACATGAATCATAAAGGTTCCAAAAGATCTTTAAAGAAGCAACTAATTTACATAAAATCTAATCTTGCAGACATCTACAAGCTTTATAAACTAATTTCAACAGTTTCCACAGTGAGCTGTCAGTTGGAGATCTGGATATGCAAGATGCTGGAAAATATCAGAGCAACGCTTAGAGTTCAGGTTATGTTGGTAGAACTATTATCTGGGGGCATCTACAAGCTTTATAAACTAATTTCAACAGTTTCCACAGTGAGTTGTCAGTTGGAGATCTGGATATGCAAGATGCTGGAAAATATCAGAGCAACGCTTAGAGTTCAGGTTATGTTGGTAGAACTATTATCTGGGGGAAAAAAACATATTTACAAAAACACTTGCGCCCAACGTGGGGCTCGAACCCACGACCCTGAGATTAAGAGTCTCATGCTCTACCGACTGAGCTAGCCGGGCAGATACATAAAATCATTTGACCAATATATTCGAAACAGTCAATATATGCTTCTACCGCTGCATACACACCAATACTTCTATATGATTAAATACCTTTAATAACCATATTTACAGTACTTAAAAAAAGCTGACTTTTTGTATTGCAAAATCCGTTTATACCGTGCGGGTAATACAAAAGTAAACGCCGATGGACGCTCCATTTATTTGTGTTCGTGCACCACCTGCTGCTCGCTTTTAATATTACAATCCACGGACAGTCATTATTAAAACACACCGAAGACAAATTGATTTAACCGATGCTAATCTACCGACCTTAATCTTCCTACTAATGTTTCTATTTTTATTTTTTATGCCCCTTTTCTTTATTGTGTAAATTATTCCATGAATATTATAATGATTCCTTTGACATTCAGAAGACTGCTGGGTTCATAAGAGGCAGGAGTTGGAAGCCCTGCATTGTCATCAGATATGTTATATCAGACTCCTCCACAGGACGCCGACTGCTGATGGGTCTTTAGGTTGCAGATCCAGGCGAATCGTTTCCCACAGCGGGGACAGATGAAGGGTTTCTCTCCTGTGTGAACTCTTTGGTGTTTCTTGAGGTTGCCTGCCTCTGTGAAAAGCTTCCCACATGTATCACACCTAAAGGGCCTCTCCCCTGTATGCACACGCTGGTGGGCCACAACATTGGACAATCCAGGGAACGCCTTTCCACAATACTTACAAATGTAGCTTTTCCGTCTACCTTTCTCTATGTGCTTTGGTAGTTGCAGCCTGGCATGAGAAGCCCCAGGCTGAGGTAAGTTGGACATCATTTGGGGAATCACAGTGAAATATGAAGAGTTTGTTCTACTTGCAGTCTCTGTCTGAATCACTTCGGGACTACTGATTTGCCCTGATGCTTCAGTTTGGCTTTGCCTCAAAATGGCAGCTTGATTCCACCTTTCCTCTTCTCTTATAGGTCCCTCTGCTGCTCCTGCATTGCTTACAGCATGTGTTCGGGTAGATGATGCTCCATCCCGTCCACCTTTGGAGCTTCTAATAGATGATACAGTCTCTGACTGAACCAGCATACAGTCTTGATCCTGGTCCAAATTTGTATATGAGCAGGATGGATGTGTGGGCCAGTGCATAAAGCTGGTTTTAGGTTCTGCATGTCTGTCATACAACAAGCAGTCCGTTCCTGACATTTCAGTGGCTGTCTTTTCTCTGCTGAGCAGAGTCTGGTTCGTGGGTGAAGTTCTGCTTTTCACCATTCCCTTGTGTACGTGCCCTGAGCCTGTGAGAGCTGCAGTTTCTCCTGTTGTTAGACCCTTGCTAGGTCGACCAGCAAACCTGTGGTACTGGTGCTGTTGAGGCCTACTTGGACTGGACTCAACAGTACCTGGATTTAAATATGTTCAGATACTGTCAGACCACTTCTAATCTGCAAATACTCTTAGCTCTAAATTTAAGATGACATTCAAATCTGTTTAGTTAAAAAGCTTTATATAGTGTGCTTATACGTACATATTCAGTGTATATACGCATTGAAAGGTTAAATCTTCATCTGTTTTCTTCTTTTCATTTACTCACCCTGTATATGCAGTCCGGTGGATGAAGAAATTTTGGTTTTCTGGCTCCTATCCTGTCCATTTTCACTCGAATGGAAAAATTCCACCTCTATGGGCTGGAAGTAAAATAAAACTACATTCATTTGTTTTGTTTTGATCCTAAAGTGGCTTACTTTTACTTTGCAGCTGTAGCGTGACACTTTCCTGTTGGCACTATTTAGCTCTGTCCTAGTTTTTTGCATCTTAAGAGAGCAGTAAATCAACAAACCTTCTCTGTACCAGGTGCATCTGTGCTTTTGGCTGGTGAGGTAGAAAGTCTTCCGCTACAAAATTCTGTATTTGACTCTGGTGAGGAAAGAGAACGAATGGTCATTTTATTGGATACTAGATTCCAGGCAGAAGTATGTAAATGTTTTACATACATGTTACAAAATAGTTGATGACAATTTATATTTTTGGGTGAACTCTCCCTTTAATGAAATATATGCATCTATTCTTATTATAAGAAAGACATTTAATTCAACACAGATGGTATCATAATATTCTACCACTGACTTAAGCATCAAATAGAGGACTCATTGGCCCTCTACTCACCATCTTGCACAATTACAGCTTGTGCCTGGCTTCTTTCCCACTGGTCGTTTAGATCTTCCTTTATCACTATTGTTTCTGGTTCTCCGACTTCCACCTGTCCTTGCTGCTGAACACATGAAACAAGGTTTTGTGTTACAACATGGCCCTGGCTGGCACATAAACATCAAAATGTGTGAAGCTTTCCGTGAGCAAATTAACTAGATATTTCTTGTATACGATGAATTGTGTTCAGTGGATTGTAAGGGTGTCATAAGGTTCCTAATAACTGAAGTCTGACTGTACAAACAGCTGTGGACGTTTCATTCTTTAAAAAGTCAAGTGTGTAAGTATTTATGCAACTGCTGAACAGCCAGAGCATGATTTATTAGTATTTAACAATGGTTGGGTTTCCTTTAGTCAGGTATGTGGATCTAATCATGTATCACATTTTACTCATCACGTCATAGTTGTTTCATATGGAAAATCAGAATTTATGTTATTGCACAGTGCTGACTAAATTCTGGATATTAGTTAAATAAGTTTGAACTGTCCTGATATTGGTAAGGAAATTTTACACTTGTGGTTGCAAAGGCAGTGACCACCTGATGATTCCATAAGGTTTTACTTCCTCCAACTTCCTGCCTTCAGTCATCATTTTTATAAGACCAATGTTCTTCAAAAGACAAACACAAAATGAGTGCAGAAATGTTTATTTAAACATGCTGAACACTTATTATACCAAAAACTATTGCAGACTAAGTTGCTTCATCTTTTTGTACAGTACACCACAGGACAGAGCTTTACTATGAATTTGCTAATTATATAAAAACACACTTCGACTAAAAAAAAAACTATGTAAATCATGTATATAATTTAAATGAAAGTCTTATCCAGAAGAGATATGATGGTGGTATAATACACACTCATGAGCAGTAATCTGGTGATCATTTATTGACTCCTAGAGAAAGCAGTTCTTCTGCAGTTAACATATCAGAATGGTACTTCTGTTGGTGGTTTTTGAGGTTTCGTATCCAGGCAAACGTCTGTCCACACTGAGAACAACTATACGGTCGTTCTCCTGTGTGGACTTTCTGGTGTTTTCTCAGATTTCCCGCCTCTGCAAAGAACTTCCCACAGGTGTTACACTTGAATGGCTTCTCACCCGTGTGAATCCGCTGGTGGATCACCACCTTTTTGGGGCGGTTGAAAACTTTGCCACAATATGTGCAGGCAAAGAGTTTTTCGCGAGGAACTCTGTCATTTCTAGTCCAAGCAACTCTTTGTTGGTTAAATATGACATCTCTGACATTGGGGTAGCTGTCCGTGGCTTGTATTTTTGAAGATGTTGATGCCACTGCTGCAAAGTCATTCGTTACCAGAGGCGGATTGGAGGAAGGCAAGAGGATCCTGCTATCCTGACGTTCCTCCCTCGCGAATTGGGGATAAACACGTGGAGCCTGGCTTTTCCCTCGTGCTACTTTGCTAGCCCACACAGAAATCTCTTCCCCCTCCTCTGCAGAGTCGACTTCTATGACCTCTGAACGGCGCAAAGGGCCTGTGTATTGGCTCTCAGCCGATCTTGCATTGTTCACATAGGTGCATGATTGTAGCCGTGAGTCTGCTTTGTCACTCCCTTGCATTAAATAATCCCTCAAAGGACTGGATTTTCCATTCAAATCAAACTTTCCTGCAGCATGTAATTCTATGGGCTCTTGGGATATCCCCTTAACACTCTCAAACTCTGGCTCAGATTTAAGCGCAGTGTCAGATCCACTGACCTCCAAAGTCGGCTGCTGCCTCCCAGAGACCTGATCATCATCTTTCACCATCTGAACATCACCAATACCTGCCTCTCCAGTCTGTGATGGCGTCTCTTTTACTCCTAAAAGCAGAGAAACAGTGTCAAGACAAGCTTTGGGTAAAAAATGGGTATTGTTAGCTACCTAACCTCTGTTACTTTTATAACAAGTGGCTTATATTCTCCTATACACTCACCACCATCTCTGATGAACAGTCTCTGCGGTGTTTGGTCCTCCTCAAACATCTCATCCTTTATCAGCACTGTGTCCGCTTCTGATAATACTGCATCTCCTGCCTTTCATGAAAGGATAAATCTCTATATATTAAACAGATATTTATGTAAAAAAAAAAAGTAATTGCTGCTGTTTCTATCTATGTCAGTCAATATATCTTCAATATTTGATTTATTTCGTTAATATATCTATATTTTATTTGTCTATGGCAGTCAAACTATTGTTAGATCTACCTATAAAGTTAACAGCTTACCATACTGTTACTTTCATTTACAGCTTGCTGAGCAGTCGAGTCTGTCCCTCCACCTCTCCACAGACCCGAGTTAAACTGAGCTCCATACAGGACGTCTGGGTGTATGAAAACCGGAGAAACAACAGAAAACAGGGTACTTTAACCACACTAGGTTTTATAATTTATTTGGTGTGACAGAGACACTGGCGGTAGAATAGTTCATGTAAGGTTTCATGATCACACACCGTTAGCTTGGTTCCTGTATTTGTCTGACAAAGCGGCGCTCACTTGAACCCGGTTAGTGCGATTCAGTGAACTAATCCTCCTCTCTGCGAATCCTCGTGCCATCTTAAGCTCCAGTATGTGAAGTTTTCTCTTCAGCGCTTTGTTTTCACGCTGACATTGAGTCATCTGTAAGTTTATGACCGCGTAGTCGTCGTCTACGAGTTTACATATCTCAGCCACCGCTGCATTTGCCAGCACCTCCATAATGGAAGCTAGCTGCGTGTGGAAAGCGATGCGATTGGACATGGTTAACGTTTACGCGTCCTACAGCACGTTTCAGTAAACGTTCAATGATTTGGGAGCTGGATGAAAATGGTACAGAATTCAGAAATGTAAAGACACGTCTTCAAAACATCGTGGGAATAACAATCATTCGCTCGGGTTTGACATCGTTCAGCACTTCCGGTCAGTAGTAGTGACGTAAAAACCATAAAGGCTCTTTTACTGCGCACACCAATCTAGCGTCGACACCGTTCAGTACATTTACTGAATGAATACAACTATAATTATTGTCTTGGCCACTTTGTCAGTTAGCCTATAGTTTGATTAATTTCGGCTAAACCGTTTGTTTGTGGCTTTTTAATGAAAATGATCTCATTTATAAACCCATATTATTTCGATAAAAAATTGTTTTGACTGGATACCGGAATTATTTATTTTTTTAAATGATCTGACCTTCGGTGAGATTTTAGCCACTGAAGCCATTCTTTGAAAGATGCATACATCTCATAAAATAAACATTTAATTCTGTTTTGGTACAAGAAAATATATAAACAATACATGCAACATATTTGGGCTTGTAAAACAAAATAAAAATAAAACGCATTATACTAAAAAAAAAAAAAAATCTTTCATAATGTGCATCAATGTTTCACAATAGCAAATTTATATGAAGTCATCATTTCACAATATTTTGTAGAATGGATTAATAAATAATGACATTATTGGGTGGGTGGGGGGATAACATTTCAAAGACTTTATATTACAGATTTAATTAAATCATTCCAAGGTCCTCAGAGACTACCTCTGGTGTTTGGCTTAGCTTCTTTTCTTGGTGAGGGGTTTTGGGTGGTTTGTAAACTTTGTTGTAGATGGATTGGTTTTCATCAGGCATTTTGTTTTGTTGAGAGCTGTCGTTTTTAGTTGACTGTACAAACTCAAGTTCACTATAAATGGGCTCTTCAGTCTGGTCAAGTCCTTTACTTGTGTTTAGTTTGACATGGTCGTACACCTCAGAGTACACCGATTCTTGCTGCTTGTCATTGTTTGGTGTTGTCTTGACAGGCCGGCAGTCCATCGCGTCAGTAAGGTTGGCATGGACACAAATGTTAAGTTTCGGGCGGATGACATCTGCAGGATCAGAATACACTGGTTCTGATTCATCCCAATGATGAGATTGGAGAGGATCTGTCTTTATATCTGCACACACAGGTTCATGTCTGCCTATTAAAATCGCAGGATTTGAATACACAGGCTCAATCAAGCTAATACCGCCACCAGGATCCGAGTGTGTGCTTTTTAAGGAGCAAATGGAATCTTTCGGTTCGGTTAAGCCAATAGGACTTGAAGGTTTTGTATGTACAGCATATATGTTTGGGCCAAGGACATCTGCTGGATTAGGGTTCAAGGGCAGTTTTGTGTCTGAAGGCTGAGGGCTGTTGCTGCCCTCCGTATCAAGCAAAGTAAAACTATCAGGGCGTCTTGGAAGGGGTGAGCGAGGAGAACGAGAACGTGGCGAGTGCCTGTCTCCAGTAACGGCAAGGCTCTTCTGTAGGCGAATAGCCGACTCAGTAAGGCGAATGATCTCGTCACTCTGTCTGGTCTCAAAGTTAAAGGTTCCAGGGCCCGATTCACAGCGCCTGCCTGCTTCTATAGAAAACAGCATCTAGAAAGGAACAGAGAGAGAAAGTCAAAAATATTTGTAAGCACTCATTTAACATGTTAACTAGTGACCTTATATTGGAAAAAAAGAGTTTACCATATATGTCATTTTACTGTAAAAATTTTGTAAAATGTATAGTTTTTTTTAATTATTTTTGAGACATAGCGTTCAAAAGTTTGGGTTGGTTTTTAATGTTTTTGAACAAAGTATTTTCTTGTCACAAAAGCTGCATTTATTTGATCAAAAATACAGTTAAACTGTAATTTTGTGAAATATTACAATTTATAACAGCTGTTTTCAATTTTAATATATTTAAAAATGTAATTTATTCCTGTGATGGCAAAGCTGAATTTTCAGCAGTCATTACACCTGTCTTCAGTGTCACATGATCCTTCAGAAATCATTCTAATATGCTGATTTGGTGCTCAAGAAACATTTCTTCTTATTATCAATGTTGAACAGTAGTGCAGCTTAATATTTTTTGTAAAAACAGTTTTTCTTTTTTCACGATTCTTTGATGAATATAAAGTTCAAAAGATCAGCATTAATTTTAAATATAATTTTTTTTAGAACATTGCAAATGCCTTTACTGTCACTTTTGATCAGTTGAGCCCTTATGGAATAAAAGTCTTATCAACTTAAACATCTTAGCGGCGCTCACTTGAACCCGGTTAGTGCGATTCAGTGAACTAATCCTCCTCTCTGCAAACCCTCGAGCCATCTTCAGCTCCAGTATGTGAAGTTTTCTCTTCAGCGCTTTGTTTTCACGCTGACATTGGGTCATCTGTAAGTTTATAACCGCGTAGTCGTCGTCTACGAGTTTGCATATCTCAGCCACCGCTGCATTTGCCAGCACCTCCATAATGGACGCTAACTGAGTCTGGAAAGCGATGCGATTAGACATGGTTAACGTTTACGCGTCCTACAGCACGTTTCAATAAACGTTCAGTGATTTGGCAGCTGGATAAAAATGATAGTAAATTCAAAAATGTAAAGACATATCTTCAAAACATCGTGGGAATAACACTCATTTGCTCGGGTTTGATATCGCTATGCACTTCCGGTCAGTAGTAGTGACGTAAAAACCATAAAGACTCTTTCACAGCGCACACCAATCTAGCGTCGACACTCTTCAATAATACATTTACTGAATTAATAAAACTATGACTGTTGTTTTGGCCACTCTGTTAGTTATAGTTTGGTTAATTGCGGCTAAACCGTTTGGCTTTTTGAATATTCAACCCAAATGAAAATTGTGTTTACTAACGCATACCGTTTCAAATCTGTTTCTTGACTGGATACCGGAATTATTTATTTTTTAACTGTTCTGAGCTTTGCTGAGATTTTAGCCACTGAAGCTTTTCTGTGAAAGATGCCGAGATCTCATAACATAATCATTTAATTCTGCTGTGGTACACCAAGAAAATACATAAATAATACATGCAACATGTTTGGGCTTGTAAAACAAAACAAAAATGATATATATATTTTTTTAATTTACTTTTTTTTTTTAGATACATTTTTCATAATGTGCATCAGTGTTACACAGAGCAGTCACCATTCCACAACATCTTGAAGAATGGATTAACAATGAAATTAGTGTGTGTGTGGGGGGGATCATACATTTTAAATATTAAATATGAATAGCTACTTGTGAAGACTTTATCTTTTATGCCAAAAATCATTAGGATATTAAGTAAAGATCATATTTCATGAAGATATTTTGTAAATTTCCTACTGTAAATATATTAAAGTTTAATTTTTGATGTAAATGGAACGCTCATTTATTCAGCTTTTAGATGATCTCAATCTCAATTTCAAACAATTGACCCTTATGACTGGTTTTGTGGTCACATATTACAGATTTAATCAAATCATTCCAAGGTCCTCAGAGACGACCTCCGGTGTTTGGCTTAGCTTCTTTTCATGGAATGGCTGAGGGGTTTTGGGTGGTTTGTTAACTTTGCTGTAGATGGGTTGGTTCTCCTCAGGCATTTTGTTTTGTTGAGAGTTATTATTCTGAGTTGACTGTACAATCTCAGGTACACTATAAATGGGCTCCTCAGTCTTCTGGTTAAGTCTTTTACTTGTGTTTAGTTTGACATGGTTGTACACCTCAGAGTACACAGGTTCTTGCTGCTTGCCATTGTTTGGTGTTGTCTTGACAGGCCGGTAGTCAATGGTGTCGGTCGGTTTGGCTTGGACACAATTGTTAGGTTTTGGGCGGATGACATCTGCAGGATCAGAATACACTGGTTCTGATTCATCCCAATGATGAGATTGGAGAGGATCTGTCTTTATATCTGCACACACAGGTTCATGTCTGCCTATTAAAATCGCAGGATTTGAATACACAGGCTCAATCAAGCTAATACCGCCACCAGGATCCGAGTGTGTGCTTTTTAAGGAGCAAATGGAATCTTTCGGTTCGGTTAAGCCAATAGGACTTGAAGGTTTTGTATGTACAGCATATATGTTTGGGCCAAGGACATCTGCTGGATTAGGGTTCAAGGGCAGTTTTGTGTCTGAAGGCTGAGGGCTGTTGCTGCCCTCCGTATCAAGCAAAGTAAAACTATCAGGGCGTCTTGGAAGGGGTGAGCGAGGAGAACGAGAACGTGGCGAGTGCCTGTCTCCAGTAACGGCAAGGCTCTTCTGTAGGCGAATAGCCGACTCAGTAAGGCGAATGATCTCGTCACTCTGTCTGGTCTCAAAGTTAAAGGTTCCAGGGCCCGATTCACAGCGCCTGCCTGCTTCTATAGAAAACAGCATCTAGAAAGGAACAGAGAGAGAAAGTCAAAAATATTTGTAAGCACTCATTTAACATGTTAACTAGTGACCTTATATTGGAAAAAAAGAGTTTACCATATATGTCATTTTACTGTAAAAATTTTGTAAAATGTATAGTTTTTTAAAATTATTTTTGAGACATAGCGTTCAAAAGTTTGGGTTGGTTTTTAATGTTTTTGAACAAAGTCTTTTCTTGTCACAAAGGCTGCATTTATTTGATCAAAAATACAGTTAAACTGTAATTTTGTGAAATATTACAATTTATAACAGCTGTTTTCAATTTTAATATATTTAAAAATGTAATTTATTCCTGTGATGGCAAAGCTGAATTTTCAGCAGTCATTACACCTGTCTTCAGTGTCACATGATCCTTCAGAAATCATTCTAATATGCTGATTTGGTGCTCAAGAAACATTTCTTCTTATTATCAATGTTGAACAGTAGTGCAGCTTAATATTTTTTGTAAAAACAGTTTTTCTTTTTTCACGATTCTTTGATGAATATAAAGTTCAAAAGATCAGCATTAATTTTAAATATAATTTTTTTTAGAACATTGCAAATGCCTTTACTGTCACTTTTGATCAGTTGAGCCCTTATGGAATAAAAGTCTTATCAACTTAAACATCTTACTGACCCCAAGCTTTTGCCTGGTAGTGTATAATTATAATGCTTTAAAGTAATTAACAAATAATTTATTTTAGTTAATATTCAACAAGAATATACATGTACCTTTATGGTAATTATTCTTAAAATTATGTTTTTTGTTTTGCTAGTAAAAATATGAGTTACCTTATAATTTCCTCTAAAAAAAAAAAGCAGCATCACATCTGATTGTATTTTATTTAAATCAATTTGTTTAATCTTATTTCTGTTATGTACATTAAGTATTTTTCTGCTGACCTTATCTCGCCCATAGCGGCGCAGCAGCTTATATGGCCACTCCATTACAGTCCTCCTGGTCTCCAGATCTTGAAGAACTAGCATGTCCTCACCAGCTTGTAGCCAGTACTGTCCTTTCAGACCACATCGAACTGAAGCCTCGTTCTGCAGTACAACCACTTTAAAATCGCACACTAAAATGAAAGAGACATTGAGCTCAAAATTAAACATAAGCTGTGATTCGGAGGTCAAAGGTTATACCATATGTTTTTGTTTTAAACCAGATCTGCATGAAGGTGGTTGTCTGCTGTCTTGTTTTAAAAAAAACCACTCTTTATACAGCAATGACATACTGTAGGAAGTGGTGGGACTGGCCTTTCAGGAACATGAC
Source organism: Sinocyclocheilus grahami (assembly GCF_001515645.1). Lineage (NCBI taxonomy): Eukaryota > Metazoa > Chordata > Actinopteri > Cypriniformes > Cyprinidae > Sinocyclocheilus > Sinocyclocheilus grahami. Next base: position 74,461 of record NW_015505750.1, read on the forward strand.
AGCGTGAATGATACATTTGACCTTTGTTTGTACTCACATTGTTCTCTGGACATGTAGATCTGATTGTCCTCCATAAGAGGTACTGGCTGTGGCCCACTTTTAGTGTGTTTCTGTGAAATGATGAATACCATTGAGAAACACAAGCAGGGAGTGGAGTAAAGGCTCCAGTACATTACATAACCAGTTATGTGGCTGGAATGATCTGCATTTTTCAATTTATTAGATTCTTGAACTTTTTTTTTTTCATACATACACCACTGTTCGGGGTCCCTAAGATTTTTCAAAAATGTTTTTTTTAAAGAAGTCTGTTTAATGCTCACCAAGGCTACATTTATTTAATTTGTAAAAACTGTAAAAATACAGTACTAAAAGCTTTTAAATGTAAATATATTACAAATAATTTTTTCCCTGTAATGGCAAAGCTGAATTTTTGCAATCATTACTCCAGTCTTCAGTGTCACATGACCCTTCAGAAATCATTGTAATATGCTGATTTGGTGCTTTTTTTTGTGTGGGAACTGTGATCTTTTCACGATTCTTTAATGAATAGAAAGTTCAAAAGAACAACATTTATTTAAAATAGATATCTCGTGTAATATCAGAAGTAGCTTTACTTATGTTGACTCTTTTGTATAGTGCATCCTTGCTGAATAAAAGTATTTTCTTTGAAAAAAAAATCTGACCCCAAACCTTTGAATGGTAGTGTGTAATAACAATATATCTGAAAAATCCAAACCCTCACCTGAAAGGCATTGTTACATATTATGTCCACCCATTCTCCACAGCTTTCTTTCTCTGCTGCAAATACAAGCCTCCTGTCCTCCATCTCCACACAGAAAGCAGCCATGTTTTCCCCTGGACAAGCCTCTGCATGAGGCGGCAGCTTGACGACACTCACACAGTTGGCCAGACGTACAACTTTCCTCTCTGGATGTCGTCTGACCACCACAGTTGACCGTTCATGAACGGCTTCTGATAATTCTAACCGTGCCACGCCGTGCTGACTAGCCGGATGAAGGGCCAACCAATATCGCTTCCACTTCTGTTAAGAACAAATAGAAAATTATTACTTGTATTATTTTCCTTCATCCATGTTTCTGCAATACAATGACAGTTAGATTTATAACATTTGATAAGATCTATTCAGACTGATGGATCCATCAGGTGGAATTTGTGCTTCAGGTAATGAACACACCTCTGGATTGCTAAATATTAGCATTAAAAAGTTCTTAAAAAGCACGTCACGTTGGAGATATGTATGTAATTACTCACTCTTGCCAATCCCTCATTTACCTCACATGTATTGTGTGTGTGTGTGTGTGTGTGCGTGTAAGGCATGGCCTGAATCTAGTACGTGAAGTGCACTTTCATGAGGGCGTGTTTTTATCAGTGGAATGTGCTGTAATTCTAAACGCAAGACAGAGATGCGCACACCAAGTTTCAACTTGTAGAGTTAGTCCTGTTCCAGCTATCTCATACCAGAAAATAAACTTACACCAGAGTTCATGCCAAAACACAGGGGCATGGTGAGCTATATTTAAAAAGTACAAGCAAATACCATCAGGCTTAAAATCATATATTTTTATATGACTACCCTACTTTGTTTTTCCAATGTTTCTGAATGCTACAAACTATAATATCAATACTAAGTGTAACATCATTGTAAACTCTGAACTATTTTAATAAAACTGTTTTATTTAGATCAGCTACGACCATTTTGTAGTTTTAGACTTGAAGATGACAAACACAAAAACATCTGCCTGTCTTCAATACCAGAAAATAAATGACAACGTTCCAATCTTACCTCGCCATGTTTCTGATGTTGCAGGTAAACTTCACCTTGTTTCCCGTGAGTGTCCATGTCTGCTTGCTTAATCTCTGACAGCTCGAAAAAGTGCTTTCTTTAACAGTTTATCATTCACAGCACAATGTGTGACCTCCTTTAGCTGTTAACACATATTACCAAGCCTTTAACATGAGTTAGTGTAAGTGTACACTTAGACTCCACCTCTTAAAAAACAGCCATTGTTTGATTTAGTGCAATGAATATTCACTTGATTTATGTCTGAATTATACATTTGAATGGTTTTCTTATTTCCTCTACATTTATGGCTCAGTTTGGCATAACCAATATATAAATAAAAATCAAACTGGATAATGGCACTCAAATAACTATCTCATGGCCAACTATATAAAAAATGGTTATCCAGCTCTCTACAGTTGGACATTAAGTATAAATAAACATATTAAGATATGGTGACCATACGTCCCAGACATGTCTTCTAAAAAATGCGTTCGGTGTTGCTAGCAGGTGCTGTAGTGAGGGTAGGTTTAGGATTAGGATTGGGTTTAGGAGTAGGTTGGATTAGCTCAATACAGTGCCTTCTATGGTCACATAATGCGGTGGGTCACAGAATTTGGTGCAACGGGGGCAGCTGGCAATTGTAGCACAGAACAGACAACGCTGGAGGGCAGTCGTCGATGGCCTATGCTCCAGGAAGGAGCAACGGGCCTAAGAAGAAGAGGAGAACTGCTCCCGCAAACATTCTAATATTGCATATAATTTTGCGCATCAGGGAGCCGCTATCAATATGCAGAGTATTTAAATCTCCTTTGAATGAGCGCTCGCTGTTCACTTTCACGATTCTGTGTAAAGAAAGATCAGATATTTGATAATAAACTCAGGATCTGTTGAGCAGCAAATCCTCCAGCATGGTCTGTCAGCCATCTCTCCTCTCAACACGTGATCAATCAAATCTGACTCCTGCTGCTCGTGTTGAATCCGTGTATTGATTTAATATTGAAAGTAGAAAAATTAGAACACGGCTCCTTTTTCGTTTTTTCCCAAAAAATAATTCAGCTTAAATTTTCGTTTTTCGTTCATGGGTGGAAAAATGAATAAACAGCTTGAATATTTGATTTCTACATGTGGGCGGGAATTAAACGCCCCTTTCTGGTGATTGGTCAACCGAAGATCAAACCGTGCCGTCATCAGTTCTTCCGCAGTATCACACAGCATAATAACTTGAAGTGCACAGGAAATAAGCAGCAGTCATATTTAAAGCAGTTTAAATTAATATTGAGTACTGATTGATGTTCACTTGGATTTTTCCCCCATCGAGGGAACTTAATACTCTGTCATTAGATGAGCTATTCATTAGTCTGTTTAATGAGAAAAATATGAAACTGATAAAATGGTTTATTAATCCGTACGACTGCAGCAGTGGAGGACTATTATTCTGCTGCGTGATACTGCAGAAGAACTGATGATGGCACGGTTTGATCTTCGGCTGACCAATCAGCAGAAAGGGGCGTTTAATTCCCGCCCACTAGAAATCAAATATTCAAGCGGTTTATTCATTTTTCTACCCCTGAATGAAAAACAAAAATTTAAGCTGAATTCTCGGTTTTTATTTTTTGGAAAAAAAATGAAAAAAATGAAAAAGGAGCAGTTTTCACATTTTTCTACTTTCAATATTAAATCAAAAAACGAATGATCGAATGATACACAGATTGTGTTAAATCCGTGCATTATTTGATCATTAGTTTTTTTTATTTCATATTGAAAGTAGAAAAATGAGAAAACTTGAAAAATAAAGAGAACAACAGAATGCGCTGCTTTAGCGCCTCTCTTTCTGGCACATGCTACAAACATCAACCACAGCGAATACGATTATTTGACGTTAAATGCATCATATAAGTCATTTTGGAATAAATCACAGTAGGCCTATGTATCATGATAAAAAAAGCGACTTTACAGTCTGGAAATACTTTAGGCTATAGCAAATTATTTCTCGGATCCCCTATCACTTTAAGAACCGCTGGTCTACACCGAAGAAAGACCTGTCTAGACGAGTTGTGTCGAGCTATTCATTAGTCTGTTTGATGAGAAAAATAGGAAATTGATAAAATGGGTTATTAATACGTACAACTGCAGCAGTGGAGGACTATTATTCTGCTGCGTGATACTGCAGAAGAACTGATGATGGCACGGTTTGATCTTCGGCTGACCAATCAGCAGAAAGGGGCGTTTAATTCCCGCCCACATGTAGAAATCGAATATTCAAACTGTTGATTCATTTTTCCACCCATGAACGAAAAACTAAAATGTAAGCTGAATTCTCCTTTTTCTCGAAAAGGAGCCGTTTTCTCATTTTTCTACTTTCAATATTAAATCAAAAAACGAATGATCGAATGATACACGGATTGTGTTAGATGCAGGTTTTTGTTTGTTTGTTTTTTTCATGGAATTGGGCAGTGACGGCGGTACAATATAATTAATTTTCTTAGCACCCCCACATATTGGCGCCGTGCCTGGAATTGGGCTACTATTAAACTCTTGCCGTTTTTTCATTTTTCTACTTTCAATATTAGATCAAAAAACGAATGATCGAATGATACACGGATTGTGTTAGATGCAGGTTTTTGTTTGTTTGTTTTTTTCATGGAATTGGGCAGTGACGGCGGTACAATATAATTAATTTTCTTAGCATCCCCACATATTGGTCTAGCCCCCCCTTAGCACCAGTAGAGAAAAAAATCTGGCGCCGTGCCTGGAATTGGGCTACTATTAAACTCTTGATTTTCCCCCATGGGTTTAAAGTTTGAAATGTTGCATAAATTACATTTGACTGAAATGCTTGTATTGAAACATTTTGCATTCTACCTATGATAAAACTGTGCTAGATGTTAAGGTTTGTGAAGGAGGGCCACTGGTAGGAAGCTTTTTAGCTGTGTTTATGACCAATATGCATAACAGTGACTGAAAAATATGTATTTTAGGTATGGAAATTACATGATATTTTGAGTTTTGATATTTGGGATATGGTCATTGCGCTACTTTGGGCACTACTTTAACCACCCACCAACCACCCCCCAGCCCCGCATGCACCCACTGTCCTCTTTTTGGAAAACTAAAATATGGTCACCCTAATTAAGATCAAAATATGATTTAGTTTTAAATCACTAATTAGAATCATATGCCCATATTTAAACTACATATATTAGAGCAGCTGAGGGCTGTGAAACAGCAATAAATAGTTTTCTATATTTTTATTATTAAAAAAAATGTGCACCATTTGCTAAACTGGTTGCTTTGAGTATATACTCTATTTATTAACAAAATCTTCACAGTATTTTCATATAGGGATTAATTTTATGCTATATCATACAATATATTCTCCTCTGGGGTGCCTTTTTTGCCTTACACTTTGGGTAAAATCCCACTTAAATCTTTTTATATTTGCACCATTTTTTATAAAAATTTATTACATTGTACCCCACTAATTATTAGCAACTTTTCAAAAACTGAATTTATGTGAACATAAGGTTACAACTCAGATATGAACAATTATGGTGACATAATATATTGCAATTTAACGTTTAACAAAGCATTTCAAATGTAGTACTTTTCTTTGGAGACCCTCCTTAAGCACTCACAGAGCTAGTTGAAAATGTTTGTATAGTCTCCAAACCTCATTTCAGAAGTATTGTACATGCACAGACTGGCACACACAGACAAACTCATGCAGCTTCACAGACACAGTATTATCTTATGGGTGTTATATTGAGTAAGTCTACAAACAGTCATTCACATAAACACATCTTTCACACTATTACTTAATGAAGGATTAAGTACATCTAACCTTCATCATCCTCTGAAATTATTCAATTGTTGAATGTCAAAGTATTCAGCAAGAAATAGCCACAGCGGTGTGTCCAGACTATTGGTCCTCACTTCATCTGCGTTGCCATTCATATCCTCTGTTCCACAGATCTACGGCCAAACTTATACTGTACACCTGCTAGCTGTAAGGGAATGCCGAACAAAAAAGAAATAATGCAAAGACAGTTAATAAGGTAATATATAAGATCTGCATACATCTATAAACAGTGTGGAAAGTATCAGAACATTACCTATGGGACAGGGCATCTTTGAAAAATCATGGCAAATTACCTTATGTTAAATAATTTTATCAACACAATATAAGCAGCTTTAAGGATCAAAAACAAAATGGGCAAAAAGTAACTGGTGCAACACTTTACAATTCAATAATAATAATAATAAAAATGAATAAAACATCCATTAATCAAAAAAATTTGGAATGTTAATATGAAAAATTCTTTGTCCTTATAAGTAGAAAAAATACAATCCCTTTTTCCAAAAGGTGGAGCAGTTTCACTATGACATGTGTTTCTGTCTTAAGTGTCTGATTAAGCAATACATGGTGTATCTGTCTGCACCTGGGTAATCCAAATAGTGCTCTAGGCAAATACAGAATAGATTGAAACAATCATACAATAAAAATGTGCTATCCGAGTGACTTTGTACTGCTGTTTAGGCTGTCCAGTCAATGGAGTAACCATGAGACCACAGACACAGGGAAAACCCCTCATTTCAATGCATTAAAAAAGAACAAGTACTGCTGACAATTTACAATATACTGTATCTGTCAATTAAGGGAATAGTTCACTCTAAAATCAAAATTTGCTGAAAATTAACAGCCTCAGGCCACCCAAGATGTATATGAGTATTTTCTTCATCAGAATAAATTTGGAGAAATGTAGTATTATATTACTTGCTCACTAATGGATCCTCTGCAGTGAATGGGTGCTGTCAGAATGAGTGCACAAAGCTGATAAAAACATAATAATCCACAAGAATAATCCAAAAGCTGCAGCTTTGTAATAAACAAATCGATCAGGGTAACTTCAAACTGTTGTTTATGGCTAAAATAGGAGTCCTCGATCTATAACATTGCTTTCACCAGGTAAAAAGGTCATTTTGTCTGAATCAAGAGAGAAATATGCACAGATCAGGCACCGTTTACAAGCGAAAACAGGCCAAAACAGTTCCAACAAATATGTTGGTTGATTTTAATGTAAGAGAACAAAAGTGGATGGACTTTCTTACTGGAAGAAAGTTGTTTTGGGCTTGTATTTTGGCCAGATGTGACTGTTTAAAGTTAAAATGCCTTATAAACGTGCAGGTTTTCACTTCACAAGACATTAGCTGATGGACTAGTTGTGTGGATTATAGTGTGTTTTTATCAGCTGTTTGGACTCTCATTCTGACGGCACCCATTCACTGCAGATAATTCATTGGTGAGCAAGTGATGTAATGCTAAATTTCTCCAAATCTGTTCCGATGAAGAAATAAACTAATCTACATCTTGGATAACCTGAGGATGAGTAAACTCAAGCAAATTTCATTTTTGGGTAACTATTCATTTAAGAACAATGAATGTTCATTGTGACATTAGAAATCATTTTGTAGCAGCTGAACTATGCTTTTTTTTTAACCTTTTACATTATTGAAGTAATTACACAGCTCACCATTTGATGCATTTAATCCTCTGCAGGCCTACCCAAAACTCCAATGACCAGTCCAGTTTGCTTGAAGCACTGTAAAATCTCACTGGTCTAATCTCCCCTGATACCAGCCAAAAGACTGCTTGAGAATGGTCAGGACTGAGATTTAGCTTACAGTACTTTGAATGCACAAACACAAGACATCATGGGACAGAACAACATGTCCAAGAGGGAACCTGCTTGTTTTATTTGATTTTTTTTCCATTTTTGTTAATGCATGTTGCACACTGTGACAGAACTTCAACGGAGGAAGGAGAAAAGCAACCGGAAAAAAATGTTTCTGTGAAAATCCCTCAAAAGTTGTCAGCTGCCACCAGTTCTGTTCATCATAGAATGGTCCACCCATCAACGGTCCTTGTAATGTCAGGTTTCCTTTGTCCCAGCCCTTTCCCTTCCCACTCTTATGACACGCACCTCCCCACCAAGCTTCCTTTTGAAGAAAATAAAACAGAAGACAGGAAAAAAGAAAATGGCAATGACACGGGGGCAAACTGCTAGTCACTATCACAATAGTGGAAATCACATAACTGTTCCTCTGAGATTAATACAAAGATCTTCCAGGAGAACTAGTCGCAATCTGCAGCGGTCCAATAGGAACATTACACTGAGTAACCCGCCCACATTATACATGGAGACAGACGGAAATAAAAAGCTTATAGAAGAGCATCCAGTACCACCCCCCACCCACAAGCCCCACCCCATCAAGCCCCACACAACCCCAGGATGATTGAAGTATGTGTGAGGGTGACCCCTGGCCACCAGCGGTCACATAAAGTCTCTATAAAGGAGCCCCTAACTGGAGGGTCTCTAGTATTTCACGCCTGGAACAAACTCCTTGGCCTCTGGGTTCAAACTGCTCTTGCGCTGTGGAAGAAAGAAGACGTACATATTAGACCATTAAAATGTCACCAAAGTTCATCTGAGGTCTACAAAGTGGTTTCCTTTCAGGAATGATGTGAGATTTGTTTAGCTTAAATACCTGTAAATCAAGCATCAAATCATTACACTGTAATACTTACTGCGATGTCTTCGGCATTTCCGTCACTGACTGACAGCCCGCTTAACTGCTGTTGGATCTGCCCTACTCCAGGGGGAAGGTCTCTGGCAGGAATGAACCAATCCTGATCCTCCTCCTCCAACATTTCCTGGAAACAGCGTTCAAGAAACTCCTGCTCCAAGAGTTCCTCCTCCACCTGCAGCAAGATGACGATCCATCAAAATTTTGCAGTCATTGGCTACTGTATGGATTCATACTAGGCATGTTGTAATTCAGCTGATTATGCTGGTTTGTTTTAAGAATATAAATCTAAAGTGTATGCACTTTAAGGCACCACTTTTCAAGAGTCATTACGGTAATTCTTCTGACTTGCTGTACAGTTAGAGATGGAGAGACCAAACACACTGCAAATGGTGGAAAAAAACAAATTAAACTGCAAACGTGAAAAGTCAGACTATGTAACTTGAGACTTGATGTAACGTCGGTTGCAGCAGTCAGACGGTACGCAGTGATAGACTGTCTCGCTCAAAGATGCTTGCTCTCAAACAATTTGTGTTAATATACAGCAATAAATAGTGGTTTGCATTACAACAAAACCCCAAGACAGGAAACAAATCATAAATTATATGATTTCTCAGACATACACAAATAATCAGTATTTATCATTTTAAAAAAATTAAAAAATATTGGTCCATCACTAAAATAAAAATAAATGAACAAAAAGCAGCCTAAAGTATTTCATATAACTTGTGCACTATATTGCAATAGCCTTATTCACTTAAAAACCATCCCCTCCAATATAGTTCACAAATCTCACTCATGCATGTGTTCAATAAAGAAAAAGCTGTCTTTTATCACATTAAGCCAGGTTTGATGACATTGACACAAAACACTATTAGTTCTTAAGTAACAAGACCAACCACAACATGGCCAGTTGAAAAACATGACTGCAAATGAGATTTGAGAACTACAGCACAAGGGAAGATTAAAAGTGAATGACTTTTGCCACACATAAATCACCATCCACTTCACTTGCATGGAAATGGAACCTCTAACATCCAGCCTAAATGCCCGTTTACAAATTCAGGTCGATTTTTTGCATGCGATTTGCCTGTTCAGACCAATGCGTAAATAACGGCATACAGGTTGAATGAAAATGTAAGCCTACTCTCTTGACAGTAGGTGGTGCTTATAAAAAAAGCAGAAATACCCTGGTTATCCCAGTTACTAAGGACACTGCATTGTCACACAATAGCATTTACATGTTGTTGTTGTTTTTTTTTAACAGCCAATCAGGTTTCTATTTTCACCAAAAGTATGAATCTTATTGGTTGGCCAGATTTATTCACAGTGCGATGGAAAAGAGATTAGAATATCTTTCTGTAAAAATTCTGCCACACTTGACTGCATGTGAATGTTTGACAACCATACATTCAAATTAAAATGCTTTTATGGAAGAAAGTCACAAAGGTTTGCAATGACACAAGGGTAAGTAAATGGCAATTTTTGTGTGAATTTCCTGTAATAACTTTAACCGATCTTGTGAATCCTATTTAGAAGTACACATACAGCAGACATGTATACGTTCAAGCAGGTTCACACTGACCTGTCTATTGTACTCCTCCTCGTTCTCCATCCACATGTACTCTGCGAAGGGGTTGGCGTCCCCCTCCTTGTGTCCATTCACAACATTCTCATCCTTCCCTGATCCGCTGCCGCCTCCTGGTGTCTTTGCTACCTCTGGACTGTTAATATCAGCAGGTTCTGGAGGTATAAAATGCTATATTAATACTAATACTGAATTACCACATCCACTATCACACACATTAAACTAATAAACAAAAGACGTCTTTTGGGACATTGAATTTAATTAGTCTAGATTATATGCATCAGTAAAACTTTACTCAATGTGCACGATATATATATATATATATATATATATATATGCAAATTTAATTTCAAGTCATTGTTATCACAGTAAGAATGATTTGTCCCTCTCTGTTTAAGATTGTGTCATGCACAAACACAAAACTTGCTAGCAAATTAGACATTCAATATTACAAAATGAAGGCACAATCATGTTTATCAAGCTCTTCTAATACTTGCGACACGACACAGTGAGTAACACATGGTTTAAAGCAGTGGTTCCCAACCCTGGTCCTGGAGGCACCTCAACACGGCACATTTTGCATGTCTCCTTTCTCTGACACACCAATTCCAGGTCTTGGAGTCTCTACTAATGAGCTGATGACCTGAATCAGGCGTGTTTGATTAAGGAGACATGCAAAACGTGCAGTGTTGGTGTGCCTCCAGAACCAGGGTTGGGAACCACTGGTTTAAAGAACATTATATAACTATCTGCTACTAACTATCAGTGTGTTGCATAAATGAGACAAAGAGGAGGTCAGTCTCGACACCATCTTTCTCCACATGGATTTGATTCATTGTAACATGAGGCCTGGCTATGGCTCCAGAGAAAACTATCTATAGCATAAACCATTTTAAAAAGCTTCCAATTAAAACAGCCTCCTTTTTGCTGGAAGATATATCGTGCCTTCAAATAAAACACTTGCTCTAATTTTACGTTTGTGAGCGTATATTGTGAAGCTATGCGTGTTAGCTCGAGCCATAACAACAACAGCAGTATTTCCACGTGAAAAAAATGTTTCCTTGCCTTGCAGACTAACGTTTTAAAAGTTATTTGAATGTCATCGATGCAAAAACTGCCACTAGTTGTTGTAAGTAACGTTAGTTAAGTTTGAAAGGGTTTCGTTAAGTAAACGAAGGAGCATGGTGGATGCGTGAGTTAGCCACACGACTGCATCACATACACTAGGCCTCAATGTACACTGCGCTTCACACAAACTGTGCCAAGTGAGCCTTTAACGGCTCAATTTGCTTTATACTGCACGCTAAATGTGTCAGTTTACTTATATATCGCTATTCTACGCATTCAGCGCTAGCTAAGTTACCATTTTACAAAACAAAGAGTGAGAGCAGCACACTGCACTTACAGAGTCTAAAAGATTAAACATAACTCCTTTCAAAGACCTGAACTGTGAAGAGGACTTACCCGGCATGGTAACACTTCTGTCCCTCACACCTATCGCCAAATAAGTCGACTAAAAGGTAATTTTCCTGTTTGCAGCTACACCGTTACCTGGCTAGATTTCAACGCTACGTCAGAGTGCTCATGTGGGCCTTTCAAACAAACATGTCGCTGGCGCCTCCTGAAGGCCATCATCGGTATTTCAAAAGCTCGGGACTGCAAAATGGTCAGGTTTAAAGAGACAGTGGCATGATTTTAAAGGGGTCCTATTATGCTCTTACAAAGTCTTGGTTTTGTTTTGGGGGTGTACTAGAACAGGCTCTCATACTAGCTTGTTCGAAAAACACATTATTTTTCACATATTTTACATTATTACAACACCTCTCTCCCCAGTCTGGCATGAACGGCTCGAATAGTTCCTGTATCAAAGAAGGCCCGCCTTCTGAAATACGAAATGTGCTGTGATTGGTTAGCTGGGCCAGTGTGTGTTGTGATTGGCAGTACTCGGCGCCTGGTCGGGAAATGTCATGCCCCTTACCATAGCCGCCTGCGAGCTTCAGTGTAAATATTGCGTCAAAATCAAATCAATTTGAGCGCGATTTAAACCCAGATGATTGTAAGTTTGTCTGCCTTGGGAAAGCTAGCGTGTCTCCGACATAGTGATAACACTCGTTGCCTTCTCTAGAGCAGCTCAACCAGGTCTCGTCCCATTCGTCGATATTTGTGATATCACAAATCCCGGAAAATATGCGTTGTAGTCCAAACGAGTCGTTCGTTGTAGGTTTTGAAAGTGATTTGTGTTAAATAAAATATCTCCTTTTGAAGTGGACTTCGAGCTTTGTAACTTTGCAGATCTTTTTTATGCTCAAACAGCAACATTACAGACTAACTAAAGTTGAAAAAGTGAAAACGCATAATAGAACCCCTTTAAAGTGAATTCAAAGATCAATTAACCCTTTAATTTTAAAATAGATACTTCCAGTCGCATCATTCAGGCAACATTTTAAAGAGCCATTCATAAAATTAAAATAATAACAAATCTATAGATCTTAATAAACGGGTCAATTTCGTTGTTTTTAAACACGTTAGTTTATTATTAATATGTGATTTTAGTTTTTTGGAAGGCATCACACATTTGGGAGGGTTTAACCTGCATGCAAATTCAGTGAAAAAAGACTTGGTTTTACGCCAAAATACATCTCTTTGCCTGTACTTGAAGGTGACTCAGGAAATGCACAAGCACTGGCAAAAATCAAATGTAAGTATGGTTGTTTGATTTCCAATGGACAGATGCGCTGCAAGTCGCTTATTTTGGATAAAGCATCATGAGATGTAACCTCTTATAAAATTGTGTCATTAACCCAGATTTAGATCTGATATAACCCACTGAAATGTTTAATATAACAACCGTTGATTTTTTAAAAAGAAAATTAGTACAAAGACACTCATTTACAACATTTTAAGGTAGAGAACAATGACCCAGATGTTATAAACAAACGTAACTCCAATACGGAATACAACCAAAGTCCCTTTAAGGCATATAGGCTAGGGTATTCAATAGTCTTTGATACAACACAGTAGGCTGTAGGTCTACTATATATTGATTTAATTACAATATGTGAAACAATAAAATATGAAATGATACACGATAAACAGCAAAATGCTACGTCACAGGTTGCATATTTACATCAGCGACATTGACGAAGTTGTAGCCTAAATTTGAGTTTGTTATTTGAGTAGCCTACTATATTCGTCCTCGATTCCCGGTCAGGGAACGACCGTTTTTGACGATGTGTTTCTTGTACTGTTCAACAATTGTCTTCCATATAGTAGCATAGAAAAAAAAATCAGTCAATACCATCAACTGTTTGGTTACCATTCTTCAGAATGTCTTCTTTTGTGTTCAACAGAAGAAAGAAACACATAAAGTTTTAGAACGAGTAGAGGTGAGTAAATGATGACATAATATAATTTTTGGGTGAACTATCCTTTTAAGGCGTAGTGAAGTACACTGTGGTGTGTTTTCTAGTAGTGAAAATTCACCTCTGGCCGCTGTTACTAATGTTTTCACTCACTGTATGGGGAAAAAGCATAAATTCTAATTTCGTGTGGAAAAAAGTGATTTAATTTGATAACGAAAATGTGAGGGTGAGTAAATGATTTTTAATTTTGATTTTTGGGGGTGAATTAACTCTTTAAAACTGTGATTGGGTTTGTCACCATGACTAACTTGACCTTTTTACTGATCCAACAATTAAAATCATACAACCATGTTATATAATTTAATAATTTAACATAATTGACAGGGTTCTTACTATTTCTGACTTATGCATTCCAAGTGACTTTTCCATGACCTTTCCAGTTAATTGTGATCACTAGATTTTTAAGTATGATTCTATATTTTTCATGACTTTTAAAGTTCCCTGATATTTCTGGGATTTCCTCGACTATGGGTATTGTAGTGACTGTAGTTACAATTATTATTTCTACTGCTTGATACTGCTGAACTTTATAAAAGGAGAAAGACAGACAATGATACTTCTTATGACCTAGTTTCATTGTATTTTATTACAAAGATAATACAAATATACATTTAAGGGGACAAAACTGTGAGGATATTAGGCTGAATTGACCGCAGATGTATTTTTCTGTGTATTACATCCTCTGAGGAAAGAGAGATGATGCTTGTGATAAAGACAAGGAATTTTTTGAGACCACTCATATACAGATACAGCAACAGAAGCGGATTCCATCTCTAAAATCATCTGGATGCTGCTATTGTTCCCAAGGCACTGATCTACATCCAACTAGTTATGAAGACAAACAAACAACAAATATATCATCAATTCATTTATATTTTAGACTCAAAAAGACAAATAGGTAAAACCTGAGAAAACATAGACCATTGAAATAAAGTAAAATTCTCTAATGTTTTCACATACTTTTCAAACAACCCAATGCATTTGAGTTTTTCTTATTTTATATATGCTGTTCGCGGAACGTTTTTACTGTTCTGCAGCAGCATAGTTTACCTTGTTTCCATGAAGTACCAGAGATCTGAAAACTTGTCCAAAAGGCTTTAGCAGCCGTAGCACTCCTGTAACAGCACAGGGCTGATTGGGAACATTACATACAACCAGCAAATGGTCCAAAGGCGTCAGCAGCCCCTAAAAGATAGTGGGACGTCTTGTTAGGAGGTATAAAGAATGGATGGAAGTTTGACAAATCTTATGAAAATGTTTTTTTTTTTAATTATTATTTTTAAAAGATTGAATATTTGAAATGGCTCCAGAACAAGTGATACTTGCATTTGATAATGATGGTCCCACAAAAGCATGAAACACTGACACCTAAAGTATAAGTAGCTACATTAAACCCTCAGAGAAAATGAGCAAAATAATGAAGTATTTATGCAAGAAAATATTAATTATAAAATTGTTTCCGTCCATTAGTGTGTTAACTCACAGGTGAACTAAAGTCAACCATTTGGGACACCAGCTCTAAACTTTGCTGCCTCATGTGAACTGGGATAGCAGAGTAAACCTTCACCATCTCCTGGGCTGAGAATTCAGTTGGAAACATCAGTAAAGCCTGGAAACACACACACACACACACACACACACACACACACACACACACACAAACTGATAAAAGTGCTGTACTTTTACTGGAAATTAGTTTTGAAAATAATATATTTGTTTGTTAAAATAAACACCAGGCCACAATAGCACATACCTTCTTCCATTCTAGACAGGTTGTTGTGTCAACCTCAGTTGCCATTAATACCTCAACAGGGTGACCAAAGGGAGATGCCATTTTGATGAGTTCACTCTCAGAGTAATCAAGAGGGATTCCAGACACACGAATCACACCCTTCTGTTGGAAAACAAGGGAACGATGAGAAAAAAGTGAACTGCTTTGCTAAAAGAGTGGAGTTCGCTTTATTACAGCGCACAGTCTGTAGTGTTTCCCCTCTGAAACTGAGCGATTCTCCCACCACCAGAGGTCACTGTTTCACATTTGTTCATTTGGTATCATGGGACTGTTGGTGCTAACCATTCGAGATGCCTATCTTGTTATTTTCAGGCTGCAATGTTGAGACTAAGCTGATACTTTAATGGTTTAATGGTGGTATTTCAATCATTATGCTGGTAGTGATCACAGTTCACACTAGAAAATAAAAACCTTTATAAAACACCCTCTAGAAGAGTTTTGCTTTGAGGGCATGAAGTTCAGTTATCACCATAATCTCATCAAAACCATCAGTATCTCTAATACTCCTCTCAGAACTTACAGTCTGTGCTGATGTTTTTGCAGTCATCTTAGTTACTGGCATCTGAATGTTCATGGAATCAGTGGTTACTTCAGATTTTGCAGATTTGACTGGAAATGAAGATTGTTGATGACCTTTTTTCATGCCATTGTAAGTGGTAGATCTGCGTGAAGAAGACAAGGTTCTTTGTGTAGTATAGTGTATTGCTTTATTACAGTCTAAAGAGACAAACTCTTGCCTTGTGCTGCATTTTGAGTGAGGGGGAAAATAGACTGAACCAGGCCTCCTCCACCTGGTGACCTCAGCAGACCCATGTTGCAGCCTCTTTAGGAAGGAATTTGAGCCTCTTCCTGGAAAAGAAAACCATGATTATATGATTATTTTCCTGGAAAAGAAACAATGATTATATGATAATTTCTAATGTTACAGCTGTACTGTATGTTTCTTGCCCCAAAACAATTATTATTATTATTATTATTAACAACAACAACAACAATAAACAACCAATTTTAAATAGGATGACAGCATTAAACCTGAAGAAATAAATGTACAATAAATACAACTCCAAAAAACAAACACTCAAATAAATAAAAGGCTTCAGCATCTGCAACTTCAAAAAACACAGTTAGTTTGAATAAATGATTATGGAGTAATATAAAACATTAGATAGATAGATAGATAGAGAGATAGATAGATAGATAGATAGATAGATACAGCAGTAATTTGGTGTGATGTTGCAATTTTCCAACCAACATTTTAGATAAGCTGCATTGTTGTTGATGCATCATTTGTAGATGTAATAACAACTCACCTGATGAATGTCTTATTCTTTTCAGTGTTTTAGACTGGGTCGAGAAGTGCTCATGAATGAGTTCAGATGGGCAGCATTTTTCAGGGCTGAGGGATCTATGGGAATGGGATTCTTGCCATTCACCGTTAATAATCCTTTGATTCCTCTGTTCCCCATGAGCGTATGATGACCCCCTGGATGATTCCACTTGATCAGATGAGTTCCATGTAGCATGGCCATATTTAATGTCCTTTGTTCCTTTGTGCTGTTGAATGTCTTGTATAATGAAGGGGAGATTCTCTGTTGTTAACTGGTTGTCTGGGCAATGGCTGAGTAATTCTAGATCCTCAAGAGAAAGGCCAAGGCTGGTCAAAGCTTTGTTCAGGTTGTCTGTTGGAAAATACAGCATTGTTTGTTGCTTTGGCTCTGCTTCTTCGGTTTGAGGTCTGTCAGGAGGCATCATTGCTTTGGCTATCATTGACTGATATTGAGAACAGTCCACGTCTGGTTTGAAGGTGAAATGTTTGCCAAGATGGTTGTGACTGGATCTAACAAGAGCTTCCTCAGATGCTTGCAGTGGCAACGTTGTGTTATTCATGATGGGACCTAGAGCTTTCTCCTGAATGATCTCTTTTGCTAGAAGGGCACCACTCTCCTTATAGGAAATTACTGAATTAATGTCTGTGACAGATGTTGAGGGGTGGCTAATCATGTGAGGTATGGAATCCATGTTTTTAAAACCCCCTGGGTGCTGGTACATGCTCAAAAATGTGGCTCTTTGAATGCCAACAGGCTGTAAGAGATTTAAAGGAACAAGGGGGTTCCCATAACTGCTATTATTTACAGCTGCAACATTACTAATCAGGTTCAAAACCAACTGAGCTTCAAGTTGTGCTAGTCTCAATAGGAAAGCTTGTGCTGTTCCAAATAGTAGTGGCACACTATTGAAAACACTGCTCATTTGAGACAAACACACTGGCCTGGTGTTGATTTGAGCAGCATGTGGAAGTCTGTGGGGGGGGGGGGGGGAATAAAAAAAGAGGCATATCTATTTATGAATCATTCAAACTATTACATTCAGCACCTGGGTCATTTTTTTCTGGCTCTATCAATTTATTTTAAAATGCTTTGAAAATGTAATTCATATATAATTCCAGAGTTAAATAACTATGATATTTACATTTACATTTAGTCATTTAGCTGACGCTTTTATCCAAAGCGACTTACAAATGAGGACAATAGAAGCAATCAAAACTAACAAAAGAGCAAAAATATATAAGTGCAAATGACAAGTCTCGGTTACATGTAGCAAGGTATTATATATATATATATATATATATATACACACACACAAAGAAAAACAAGTAGATAGAAAATAAAAAATAGAAAGCTAGTGTTCGTTTTTTTGTTATTTTTTTTAAATAAAAAAGAAGATAAATAGAAAAGTAGAATTAAAATAGAATAGAAAGTGCTAGAGTTAGAGGGTCAAATAAAGATAAAACAGATGTGTTTTTAGTCTTTTCTTGAAGATGGGTAAGGACTCAGCTGCTCGGATTGAGTTGGGCAAGTCATTCCACCAGTAGGCAGCAGTTAATGAAAAAGTCTGTGAAAGTGATTTAGTGCCTCTTTGAGATGGCACAATAATACGCCATTCACTTGCAGAACGCAAGCTTCTAGAGGGCACATAACTCTGAAGTAATGAATTTAGGTAAAGGGGTGCAGAGTCAGTGGTGGTTTTGTAGGCAAACATTAATGCCTTGAATTTTATGCGAGCAGTTACTGGTAGCCAGTGCAAATTGATGAACAGAGGTGTGAGGGGCGTTCTTTTCGGCTCATTAAAGATTAATCTTGCAGCAGCATTTTGGATTAATTGTAGAGGTTTGATAGAAGTGGCTGGAAGACTTGCCAAGAGAGCATTGCAATAGTCCAGCCTGGATAGAACAAGAGCCTGAACAAGGAGTTTTGTTGCATGTTCTGAAAGAAAGGGCCTGATCTGCCTAATGTTGAATAAAGCAAATCTGCAGGACCGGGCAGTTTTAGGAATGTGGTCTGAGAAATTCAGCT
>NW_015505750.1:93092-127235 GCF_001515645.1 Sinocyclocheilus grahami
TCAGGATGGAATGAGAGGTAGAGTTGAGTGTCATCAGCATAGCAGTGATATGAAAAGCCATGTTTCTGAATGACAGAACCTAGTGATGCCATGTAGACATAGAAGAGAAGTGGTACAAGAACTGAGCCCTGAGGCACCTCAGTAGCTAGATGTTGCGACTTGGACACCTCACCTCTCCAAGATACCATGAAGGACCTATCTGAGAGGTAAGACTCAGACCACTGGAATGTGGTTCCTGAGATGCCATTTTCCAATAGGGTTGACAGGAGAATCTGGTGGTTCACCATATCAAAAGCAGCGAACAGATCCAGCAAGATAAGTATAGAAGATTTGGAAGCCGCTCTTGCCAGTTTTAGGGCTTCAACAACTGAAAGCAAGGCAGTCTCGGTTGAATGTCCACTTCTGAAGCCAGATTGGTTGCTGTCCAGGAGGTTATTCTGTGTGAAAAAGGCAGAGACTTGGTTGAACACAACTCGTTCAAGTGTTTTTGCAATGAAAGGTAGAAGGGACACCGGTCTGTAGTTCTCTAAAAGAGTTGGGTTAAGAGTGGGTTTCTTAAGAAGTGGGGTTATATGATATCATAATGATGCTCATAATTCAAATGACAATATGGAGAAAAGCATTTGTTGATAAGCTTTTCCTTTCACCTAGGCCATAAATTCTGACTGAGGCTCAACATTTAGCTCCCAAGTAAGCTTAAAATATAAACTGTGAAATAGTTCTCTGGTGTTGAACATATGCATAAATGAAGCTTAATGAAAGGGCAGTTAGTCTCAACAGAGCAAGAGAGGACAACTTCCTGAAGACTTTCATTCAGACATGCGCTCATTTCATTACATATAATTAATAACACGCCAGCGGGGTGTTTTTCAAACACTGTGACAGCATGTCCTTGTAACATGAGCAAGAGTTGAAAGACATTTGTCTAGTGTAAAGTTCCACACAGCTGCCATAATTTCAAAGCCACAACCACATGACCCCCGGCATTTGTGCTCTCTCCTGGACAGATCTTTGAATAATGTGTTATCCAATAAATAATTATATTTTTTAGAAATGGTTGACAAACCATTATACAAAAATCTAGGAGTAACAAGGAGTAACACTTTAGTATAGGGACCAATTCTCACTAGTTGCTTGCCTATTATTATGCCTATTATTAACATATTGTCTGTTTATTATAAAGCACATATTCTGCATGACCATATTCTACATCCTTAATCCTACCCAATACCTAAACTTAACAACTACCTTACTAACTATTAATAAGCAGAAAATTAGGAGTTTATTGAGGCAAAAGACGTAGTTAATGGTTTGTTAATAGTGAGAATTGGACATTAAAATAAAGTGTGATTGAGGCTATCTGCCAAAATTACATTCAAAAATATGATAAAAATAAGTAGTTTTTTTTTTCAATCATAATGTGATGATTTACTAGGAGAAATTACATGGTTAGATGTAAAAAAAAATTCATTTTTACCCTTGTGAAAAAGTTTTTGTGGAAACGTGCACCTGTTTAAAAACTGTACAGATAATAGAATAATAAATCAACCTTTAAAAAGTGTACTTTGTAATTATGTTAAATTAAATAAATCTTTTAAAATCTTTTCCAATTAAATAATCTTTTTTTTCATGCTTTAAAGAAGTGCTTATTTTTATGAGCTGCCTGACATAATAACCACATGTAAAGTACTTGATTTTAATTTTAACTGTAGTATATAATTCAATATTACATTTAAAGATAATTATTTGTAAATTTAAACAATAACAGTAGACGTAATTATGTAATTACATATCAAGATTATATAAAAAGCACTCTTAAGTTCAACTAATTGCATTTAATATACATTTTATGATTTTCATTGAATTACAAATTACATGTAATTAAGTGTCAGTAAACATTGCATTCTCACTTAAGTATATTATTTAAAAGTAGCCTATGTTACTTCAGTAATAAGTACTCTTTTTAAAAGAATGCTAATGCGTACTTCTTTTTCACAAGGGTATTAATGCTGGAAAGCTACAAAATTGAGCTGACTGACTGGTGGCCAGTGTTTCATTTCAATGAATAAAACTAAATGTTAAAGGTTAATGTTGATTAGCACATCTACCAGGAGGGTTGTTGACACGGCATAGCTAGTTATGTAAGATGAGACAATCAGTTAGAATACGCCAAAGCACATTTTGTCAACCTGTCACATTTGGCTTCCTGATGAAATATTGGCTACTTTAGATGAACCTGACCTTGGTACTGCTGTTGAAGCTAAGCAGACTCTGTGGTGTCATATGAACAATGTGTCTGAGCCAGATAGATAACAAAGATATGCTAGAAGAATTTATGCTTTCTGTGACATTGGGAAAGTTCTTAGACATAATTGATACGCAAAAGTAACACTCAAAAATCAGTCAGAGAGATTCCCTTGACTCTCACTCTGCATAATAGAGAGCAATGTTTTACACTATCGCTTCATTTAATAGAAGAGCGGTATGTTCCTAAGTGTGATCTCTGATCCCAGCTGGCCTGTAACTGAAATACCAAGTGTGATGAAAATCAACAACCGCCAGCTTGCTTTCCTGAAGAAATCATCGGAGCCTTCTCACTCTATCCCTCTCACTCATCGGTCACAGGTCTATTTAGGAAATCGTATATATAGACATGATCATCTGATGCAGGATCACTCCCAGAAGTATGTTCAGATTCACACATTCAGCAGATTCACTCATTCATCAACTCTTATGTAAGGACTGACATTGAGGGATGCAATATAAGTGTAATGATCATTATAGCTCTTTTACAAATTTTTTTTCTAGGAATGGTATGATGACCTGAAGACACTGTGTGAAATGTTGCTTGTCAGACAGTGCTAAGTTAATAAACTAATCTGATTCACTACTCCTGTGCAGATATTTATTACGCTGTCTTTATTCTTGGAAGGTGGGAATATTGGAACAGTCCATGCTGGTCAGTCAAGGGCAACCCATTACATACATACATACATAAACATTATGATAGAACAACAACACAATATCTCTGCTCTATATTGCTAGGATATGGGGTTTTAGCACATTCTGGAGTGAGACCAGAAGTACCTTGTTAACTCGTAGATTGTTAATGACCCAGCACCTTGAAAAGGCCAAACATACTGAATTACACAAGCCTCGCCTGAAAAATTCAGATCTCTGTTACAGCTAAATATGGAGGTAGGGAGGTAGGCTCTGGTACATGACGTCCTCAAAGACATTACCTAAATCAATATAACCTCTGTTGTCTGTGCTTGTACATTTGATCTATGTATTCCATGAGATACTGGACAAGACTAGAAAGGGGAATCCTACTTTAAATTTAAATTTACACACACACACCCACACACACACACACATATATTTGTAAATATGTATATATCCTTTCATTATTTATCCATTTCCTTAAATGTTGTTGGCTGTAATATATCTTGACCATGTCTTGACAAATATCACTCAACAGATAACAGTGGAAGACCTGGCCTATTAATATAAAAGCTATAGATTTAACCCGAATTGGCAGAACCCAAGAATTGAAGAGTAACTCTCACATAATTCAGTATTTATTTAGTGAATATTAAGAATCTGGTAAACTGTTGCGCTTTGGAGATAAATGTAAAGACTATCAGTCTGTAGTCAGCCTGTGGGCAACAAGAGACAGAGACATGCATATGTGACTTTGACTTGAGAATAAATTCAAGACCTTGACACACTTGTCTTGTTAAAGTTCACAATGGATGTTAAAAATGGAATGCAACAGGTGACAAGACTGTTCTCTGGGCACCAAAATAGTTCACATCCATAAATTTCTACTCTTGTGATTAGGAACTTTTAAGTTTTGTCTTTTTAAAACTATACTGCAGAAGCATTACAGCTATTTTCAATGGAAAATAGAAAGTAATACAACCAAGCTCAATTATAATACCCTAATGCTTCATTCAGGTAGATATTTCTGCTTGTCACTGTTTGAACTAGCAAATATTTGTACCTCAAAGTGCAAAATGAAAAAGATCATTGTGAGATATCGTTTAAATATGAAATAAAGTCACATTTTGAGAAATAGTCACAATTGTGAGATATAACATTTGTAATTCATAAGAGAAACAGTTACGTCATGAGATATAAAGCCACAATTATGAGAAATAAAGTTGCAGTTGTGAGATTAGTAGTCACAATGTGAGATATGAAATCACACTGTGAGATACAATGTCTCATTAATAAGAAATGAAGGGAGACATAAAGTTTAATTTATCCCATACAGAGAATGTAGTGTGGCCAGCTTGCCTTTGTATCAGCTGTCAACAATAAAAATAAATGCCTGTCTGTTAAGAAAAAATTTGAAAACCACTTTGATTAAAAGCTTTTTAATAAGACAGAGATGTGGAAAAAAGGCAACTTAATTAGGCTGCGTGTTTATAGTATAGCTTGCTATTCATTAAAAAAAATAATTAGAGATTGTTTTTATGTTTCCAACATAAAAGATTCATTCAGGCTTTTCTAACAAAATCCTTACTCACATGTTGGCTTTAGTTAAAGTTGAGGTGGAGGTTCTTTTCCTTTGGAGTGAATTCTTCATTATTTATCACTTCAGACTGCAGAAATTTCATATGAACACCAAAAACTACAATTTAAACACAATTTGAAGTACATTCAGATTATTCACTCCCAGTGCAAAATATCTTTTGTCTCCCTCTGTAAATCTTATGCCACTCCTCACTCCAGTCAGACACACACTGTAACACCTTCTTTCTTCTCAGTATGTTTTCATCCCCCTGACTCACATACATGCTTGCCCTCCCAACACCACCCCCTATCATTTTCCTTAAAGGGGTCATATGATGCGATTTCAATTTTTCCTTTCTCTTTGCAGTGTTACAAGCCCTTGGTGCATAAAGAAGATCTGTAAAGTTGCAAAGACTAACGTCTCAAATCCAAAGAGATATTCTTTATAAAAGTTAAGAGTCAACCACGCCTACCTAAAACGGCTCGTTCTAACACGCCCCCACATATCTACGTCACGATGTGGGAAGATTTGCATAACACCGCCCAAATATTTACACAAAGAAAGAAGGCATAACTTTGATTCTCGCTGTAGTATTGTTGTTGCCGTGTGTTTCGTTGTGAAAGCGAAACTACTTTTTTTGGCCTTCCAAAAGAGGACAATATCCGCTTCGTCATGCCTAGAGCTGATCCGTGCTGGTCGCTGAGGAAATACAACAACTTCACGCTGTGGATCACCGTGTAAATCATTATAATCCGTAATTATGTCCCCACTGGATGCAACAAATGCCTCGTTTATAATGGGTTTGAATGTTTTTGTCTCGTAGCTCCGGCCGGGACACGACATTACAGTATGGTAAGGGACGTAACATTTCCGTCACACGCTTGACGTATTCGGCCAATCACAACGCACTGGATAGCTGGCCAATCAGAGCACACCTCGCTTTTCAGACCGATGAGCTTTGTAAAAATCGACGCGTTTCAGAAAGGCGAGCCATAGAGGAGAAACAATAATGTACAGTATGTGGAAATAATGTGGTTTTTTAACCTTAAACCGCATAAACACATTTCATTACACAAAATAATGTTCTTTTTAGCAACATCATATGACCCCTTTAAGGCTTTCCCCTCTGCTTTGGCAGCAGTCATATGCTCTCATATGCTCTATACACACTTGACAATATTAAGTACACATGACTAGATAATGATCAGCACTGTATTTTTAGGGTTCAAGCACCCAAAAGTGGTTTAGAATGAATGACTTGTTCACAGGATAACTTTGAAGATTTCATACATTGCTTGCCATTGGACTCTGTTCTGTCATACAAGGATGTTCAAGAAACTGATACTGAAAAAGAAAGAGGGAGAAACAAAGATTATTAGAGTACATTTTACTATAAATTCTTGAGCTTCTTTTTTTTCCAGAGTGGTTAATATTCATACCCATTCAGGAAAGAATCAACAATTTATATATTACTTTTCTTATACAAGGAGGTTCTGCTTCTGCTTTGTGGTCACAGGACTTTGTGGACTACAAAGTAACTCTAATGAAGTCCAAAAGTGTGCAGATTCAGAAAAATATTGATACAATCTCATGTTTACATCACCTTTCTTGAGAGAAAATTGTCATTACTATTAAACTCATGTCTCTTACTTTACACTTACTTTACAAGGCAAAAAACAGTATGTGAAAAGAGTAGTATGTCCAAATTCACAGTATTCATGAAACAGTAAGTTCCCAGATGACCTACTAGTTCTGATGAGATTCTGATGAGGCCCACGGGATGACTTGTGAATGGCAGGGAAGCAACCCAACAATGACAAAATGATGAATGTCCTAATTACATTACAAACATTCATTCTAGTACATATTTTTTTTAACGGTCGCAAAGTACTTACTCAAAAGAATGAGCAAAATACTCAGAACACTGTGCTTAAAGGGATAGTTCACCCAAAAATGTAAATTCTGTCATTAATTACTCACCCTCATGTCGTTCCAAACCCGTAAGACCTTCGATCAGCTTCGGATATTTTTTGATGAAATCCGAGAGCTTTCTGACCTGGCATAGACAGCAATGCAATTGACACATTCAAGGCCCAGAAAGGTAGTAAGGACATCATTAAAATTGTCCATGTGACATCAGTGGTTCAACCTTAATTTTATGAAGCTACAAGAATACTTTTTGTGCACAAATTGTTGAATAAAGTCATTATTTTTGTTTTCTTTGCGCACATAAAGTATTCTCGTAACTTCATAAAATTAAGGTTGAACCACTGATGTCACATGGACAATTTTAATGATGTCCTTACTACCTTTCTGGGCCTTGAATGTGTCAATTGCATTGCTGTCTATGCCAGGTCAGAAAGCTCTCAGATTTCATAAAAAATATCTTACTTTGTGTTCTAAAGATGAACGAAGGTCTTATGGGTTTGGAACGACATGAGGGCGAATAATTAATGACGATCCCTTAAAACCAGGTTACCTTCGTTCTAAACCCTGCTTTTAACCCTAGGTGAAGGTACGCTTCACATTTGTAATTTAGGAGCAGGGTTAGCACTTTTTACCCAAGACTATGAAACCCTACTCAGGCTTGAAACCAGGTTTTAGTTTTGCAATGCAGTGCCTTAAATGTACATTTTTAATTATACTTCCATAAATTCATATAGCCAAGGTCAAAATATAGGTGTGTCTGGTACTGTACCATGATTTTCTATTAAAGTATCGCACCATTTCATAAGATGCAGTTGTAGATATAGACATTAATGATTTGGGAAGTGACAGACAATACTATGCAAACACACAGGTTCACTACCTCATGAACAGATTAAATAAAGTCAAAGACTTTGGTGGCTTGTCGTTCAAAAATAAAAACATTCTTGAAAAAAATTAATTACAACTGATTACCTAATTAATTTCTGTTTCCCAGCGCTGTACAACCATGTGTAATTCATCCTTCCAAAGCAACGATTCAGTCTCCATGTTAAATGAAGTTCTACAGTGGCACTACATTTGCCAGGAACATTTTGGCACTCTTGTCATACAGCATTGTTCTTATTTTTGGAAACGCCAATCAATTGCTGGTCCCTCTGGGTGTTTCTCCATGGTAACATCAAACCAAACTTCGTGTTTCTTTCCACTGAACATCACTGTACTGGTGCTGTTGTATTGTTTTCTTTGCTTAATAGACTTCATAATACTTACCAACAAAGTTTCAGGGCCAAACTATCAATTGGTTGTCTTTTTTGTTGATCTCAACTGGACTTTTTTCCAGATAAAATATTCTTTATGCATTTTTGCATTGCGGTAATAATAATCTCATTTTGCTGTGCCTCTGTCCTTCGTGCCTTGAAACTTCCAGGTCCAGGGGACCAAAAGTATAGAGATGACAGGGAAAGACAGGCACAATTAAACTGACAGAGGCAGAGCTGTTGAGAATTAGCAGAAAAGGAAGGCCTTCAGAATCATCTCTCATATTTTAGTGTCTATCCTGATTTGTCACATCCCTATAATGTTGTAGCTTATTTTATGCTCATAGTTGAAATCAGTAGTCATTTATACATATGTCCATCACTATGATTTTTGTACTAATTTCACCACTAATCAGGATGCATAGTGAAGGCCATCTGAAACACATAATGTGCTTTTCAAAGCTTAGAGAACAAATAAAACGCTAATAAGACACTGAGAGCTTTAAAGATTGTTGTATTTTTTTTTAAACAAAGGGACTTGACATTATTTGAAAGACTACAATGTGTGATGAATACATGCTAGAGATAAACAATGTAATTTGATTACTTGTATGTTGCTGATTGGTGTTTTATGCTTTGTCTATGAGGAGAAAGAGTAAATGAATAACATTCGCTACATCTCATAATATTGTCAACACTATATAGTACTATTATTATTGCTATTATGTATTTTACTATAATTATTTAAATAAAATGGAACAGTTTTGACAAAATAACTTTTCTTTGTTTTAGCATATTTAAATATTTACCCTTTTGTTATCACAATGGTGTTACAGTACACCATGAATTTAACATGAATTTAAATTAGTAAATAAAATGTTTTTGATCACTTTTACACTTTTGAGTTTTACGATTCAGTGATTTGTTAACTTGAGAGCTGGAACAATGAGTCGGAGTCGTTAGCCACTGCAATCGGATCAGTCGAATTCACAAAATGAACCATTCAGTGTGACAGTAGGGGAGCGCGGGGCACAAAGTAACATGGGGTTAGTTGTAACACACATGGTTTGAATATTTCCACACATGCTAGCATAACAAAATGTACAGTATTTATTAGTTACCATATCAACATTATATAGAAAAAAAGTGTGCCAAAATTAAAAAATCTTTTGAAGATATCAATGAACATTTATTTTATCATAGTAAAATTTTAATTCTGGCGTAAGTAAATTTTTCATCTCTGTTTTTATTAATCATTTAAAATGAGACAAATCTGCTATTATTTTAATCTCCAATCTGTTATTCATCAGATAGTTTTTTTAATGCTTCGCTAACTAGCAGAAGACAGCAACTAGTTTTAAACTCCAATTGCGCAGATATTCTATGACATTAGCGATGTAATTTACACTATTTACAAATTTTAATGAGAAACAACGAGAAACAGGTGAATAAAGACTGACAGTCAATGTTTAATGTTTAGAAATTATTATTTCAAGACATGTAAAGCATTTTTGCTCGTTTATGTGGGCCGTCCCAAGCATGTTTGCAATGTGTTCATTGTCAAACTCCAAAATCAGATTATTTTTCACTCTTAAAAAACGCCATTATTTTATTTGAAAAAAATAAGTATTTTATTTTATTAACAAAATATTTTATTTTGTCTTGTATATTTTTTTCATGAGATCAGATAATGTTTTAAGATGTTACAACGTGCCTCTCAGATGTTAAAATGTTACAATCAATACATGGCATGTTGTCACTTTTCACTTCCATTTTTTGAGGGTAAATAAAGAAAAACGTATACACTGTAATCATGAAACAAAGCGACATATTTGTACTAGACAAGTGTAAAATTACTGTGGATAAAAAAATTATATTCTGAACCCCATGTGGATTTACACACACTGAGAAAGTCGAAAAGTGTTACTTTGTGCCCCGCTCTCCACTGCCTGAAAAGAATCAAAAATACTGATTTGTTCAAGAATCATTCATTCATGAATTAGAAATGTAATGGAGTAAAATGTCATATAATATGCTTTGTAATGTAGTAATTGATTACCATATGCATTAGGCTATATTTTGTCCTTTAGTAGAATTAACCCCACTATGTCTGTCTTGCACCACCTGCACTTATATGGATTCTTACTCTGTTAGAAATATTGAATAATAATAGAATATATAAGTTATATGCAATTCATAATTTAATATCTACTGTTGTGCCTGAATTCAATTTGCTCCAAGTAAAATTAGTGTATGCCTGTATGGATAGATGTTTTATATGAATTTGTTTAATATCATGGCAACAAAGATGAGGGCTTTGGTCTTGGTTCATCCTGAGATTTTTTTGCAAATGCATCTTTTTAAACATCCTAGGGAGTTTTTCCTTAATGTCACCTTTGACTTGCTCACTTGGGACTTTAAGACACTATATTATTTTCAAAGTTGCTTTGGAACAATATTTACATCTCCATAAAATAGATAAATACAGGAAAGTGCACACCTTACCCCATTCTTCTTTAAATCATGATTTGACTCTCAAACTATAACATATATGAATAATGATGATTATTAGAAACAACATTTGCCTTTTTGAAAAAGAAAATCATGAGACAATCTGTAAAAATGTCAGTGTAAAATAACCATGTTTATGATAACACACCATGATTTTATATTCAAATATTGCACCAATATTTGCTTGAATGATATGTTGCTGCAAATATGGACGTTCATAAGGACACATTAATGACATGAAAGAAAGAAAGAAACAAACAAAAAAAAGACAATGCAAACACAATATATGTGAGCACAGGCACATTTATAGTTCCCTATGAACAGATGAAATAAAGTCAGGCTCTTTTGTGGCTCGTCACTGGTATGAACAAATAAAACAGTTCTGTAGTATATTTTGAATTATCTTTCATCAATCCAGGTATGGCATTTTTTTTTCAATAGTTCAAATATGGTTTCTCTGGGTGTTTCTTCACAGGAACATCAAACCCAATTTGGTGTTTCCACTGAGCATCACTGTACTGGAGTTGCTTTATTGTTTTCGTTGTTTATAAACTTAATTATTAACAACTATTTCTCGTTAACAGCCTATAAATTGGTTGTCTTTTTCACTGGTCTCTGCTGGACTGTCAGGCCTCTTCTCCAGATCTGCATGTGCACGGAACATTACCTGGCAGTGATTAATCCAATAATATTCCTGAGATATAAAGGCATCCAGTACAAGACTGAATTGGTAGCAGCAGCTTGGCTAGTTGCAGTGGGCCACGGCTTGAGGCTCATTT
This sequence comes from Sinocyclocheilus grahami, assembly GCF_001515645.1. Taxonomy (NCBI): domain Eukaryota; kingdom Metazoa; phylum Chordata; class Actinopteri; order Cypriniformes; family Cyprinidae; genus Sinocyclocheilus; species Sinocyclocheilus grahami. The sequence continues at coordinate 104,090 of NW_015505750.1, forward strand.
TCATTGAAGTACCATTTTATCCAGATCATGTAATGTTTTTGTTTTTTTGCATTGCAGTGATAATAATTTCATTTTGCTGTGCATCTGTCCTTTGCGCTTTGAAGCGTCCAGGACCTGGGGATCGACAAAATGTAGAAACAACAGAGAAAGACAGACACAATAAAACTGACAGAGGCAGAGCTGTTGAGAACAAGCAGAAAAAAAGGCATTTAGAATAATTTTTCATATTTTAGTGTCTATCCTGGTTTGCTATTTACCTCTAGTAATAGCCTTCTTTATGTGCATAGCTGAAATCAATGAGCGTTTATATTCATGTGATATTTTCCCAATGATTCTGTGCATCACAATGACTGTTGTATTAATTTCATCACTAGTCAGGGTGTGTAATGATGGCCATCTGAAACATAGAGTGTGCTTTCCAAAGCTTAGAGAACTCATAAAAGCAAAATAAGAGACTATATTTCTATATTAATAACTTTTTGTTTTCTCTAATATTTTTGAATTTTCATGTACTGTATATACTGTATGTATTATGGATATATTGTGTGAACTTTTGTGACATTTGAAAGATGTTATAAATGTTATGAGCCAGTTTTGTTCGTGCTAAAACTTTTACTTGACTTTTTTTTGTTAGTAGCAAAGGTATGCTGCTTTGTATGTGTGGATTAAGCGACCACTGGTTGCTGAGGACTTGGAAACAAGTTAATTGAAGATCATTACCAACTAATTAGGAGTGTGTTCAAAGCACTGCCTTGTGAAGCTTGTAAACCATATGCATCTTTTGCTGAATCAGTGCTTCGGAGCGTGTATCAAATCAACCAAGTCATGTGATTTCTACCAACCAACAGGTTATGTCATACTGTATTTCAAGTCAATTTTATATTTTAATTTAGTAATGGTTTGGTGGAAATGGAAAACATTTTTTTTCTAAAAGTGTTACATACTTGATGATACAAAGACTAAGTGCTACAAATGAATACAAGACTAAAAATATTACAGGCTAAAGATAATACAAATAATAGACACACTTGAAAAAACCTGCAGCTGTTTTGTAGCAAATTTCACAACACATTTTTGCTGTGGCATTTAGCATTTACATGGCTTTAACCAGCTGATGTCCTCAGAGTGCAGAATTTGAGCGCTTTGAAGCAGTGAATCATTTTGTAGAGCAGATGCTTCAATTTTAAGTTTCAAAAGTCTCAACCGTCTCCCATCACTAGTGCCAAGATTGCGTGTCATCAAAGCTAGTCCAACCTAAAGTTTTATGGGTAATTTGGGGCAGGATAAAAAAAAACAACAACAGCTCACAGCTCACAAAGTACCATTACTATAAAATGAGTGACATGGGTATATATGCAGCATATTCACATTTAGCACATTTATTATAATTGGTATGCATTATATCCCACAATATATTGTTGCAAAAATTATAGTCATAAGCATGCAGGGCATGACATGAGCTAAACAACAGCGTCAAACATATGCAAACAAAATGGGAATGGGCACACACACATTCAGTTGTCTATTAATAGACCAAACTAACTAGATGAGACATGTTTGATAGCTCGTAGCTTCTGGGATATTTCATAGCTTTTGTGTATTTCTTTCTGTCCCATGAAGTCAGGTATGATATTCATTTCAATTTTAATTCGGTAACACTTTATAATAACTTTAATTTATAAATCATTAACAAACATTATGCTCAACAGATCATTAGTTAATATACTGTATATTCACATAGCAAGAAATATGAGATAATGTTCTTGTTAATGTTTACTAATGAACTTACTAAACATTACCTGATGATTAACATATGGTTATTTAATGTAAATCGAAATGCTTACAAATGTCAGTGAACTTTCAGTTCATATTATCTTCATTTGTTGGTCTTTGCTTGTTGTGTAGACCTCTATTTACACATCTTAACAAATAATCTATTAATTATTTGTTCTTGTTTTTGCAGTACCCAATCTAGTGGAAACTATTCATCATTTGCAAATGTTTATAAATGTTTACTAATCATTAATACCTTTATGAGCAGTCATCTCAATGGCAAAAAGTGTCCTGAGATATTCATTTCAATTTTAATTCGGTAACACTTTATAATAACTTTAATTTATAAATCATTAACAAACATTATGCTCAACAGATCATTAGTTAATATACTGTATATTCACATAGCAAGAAATATGAGATAATGTTCTTGTTAATGTTTACTAATGAACTTACTAAACATTACCTGATGATTAACATATGGTTATTTAATGTAAATCGAAATGCTTACAAATGTCAGTGAACTTTCAGTTCATATTATCTTCATTTGTTGGTCTTTGCTTGTTGTGTAGACCTCTATTTACACATCTTAACAAATAATCTATTAATTATTTGTTCTTGTTTTTGCAGTACCCAATCTAGTGGAAACTATTCATCATTTGCAAATGTTTATAAATGTTTACTAATCATTAATACCTTTATGAGCAGTCATCTCAATGGCAAAAAGTGTCCTGAAAGACCTGCATTTACCCTATTCACACATCTTTACTTATTATTTATTAATAATTTGTTCATGTTTTTGCAGTAGCCAATCTAGTTGATCATTTGTAAATGTTTATATACGATTACTAATCATTTAGTATCTTTCTGGGCATTGGACTTTTATCTAATGTAACAAGGTTTGTGTAAAGGTTTTGCTGGTTAAGTTTAGCTAGATGCTTGCTAAAGACATAACAGATTAGTATACTACTCTTCATTCTCATCATTAAACAGGATATTCCATGAATCATACATAAACGGGATAACAAATAATTTTTTAAAAGAACATGTGGATTTATCAAAACAATAATATAAACAGATTGAACCATGTTCCCTTATAATAATCAAATTGACCCCTGTACACCGTTGACCCTTTAACCAACCCTTAAACCTACCCATACCACCAAACCTGTCCCTAACATTACACTTATATCACACTTCAAAAGCAGCAAAAGTGTTGTGCATTAACACAAGCTTTTAGTCATTTTATAACATCATTATAAATCATTTGTAGATTTTCAGTAAGTACTTGATCATATGGAATTGAAACTTGAATGGCATTTGCAAGTATTTTAACTTACATGAAATAATGATTTGTTTGAATATTAGCAAACATTAGCAAGCACATTGTCTCATGTTTCTAACTCTTTGAATATATATTAACTAATGATCCATTAAGCATTATATAATGTTTGTTAATGATATATTAATGAAAGTTATTATAAAGTGTTACCCTTTCTATTTAAAACATTAGATATTTCTGACTATTATTTATATTTTATACATAAAATAAGAAAATTATTATGACAATCCATCTTTCATTTCCCCAGCTCTGTTCAACCATGTGCAATTCATCTTTTATAATCTGGAATGCATCTATATTTGAATGGTACTGCATTTGTGAAGGACATTTTGGAACTTATTTTGTTCTTTTCACTTCAATACTTTGCTTCATTGTGGGAACACCGGTCCATTGCTGGTTCCTCTGGGTCCATCTCCATGGGGACATCAAACCAAACTTGGTGTTTCCACTGAACATCACTATACTGGAGGTTTTTTATTGTTTTCAATGCATTGTAGACATCATTGTTGTCAGATATCCCTCTAGATTGGGCCAGAGCATGCTTCACTTTCTTATAGGTCTCTGCTGGACTTTCAGACCTCTCATCCAGATCTGCATGTGTATTGAACAATATCTGGCAGTGATTCATCCGCTAACATTCCTGAGATATAAGGGCATCCAGAACAGGATTGCATTGGTATTAGCAGCTTGGCTAACTGCTTTAGGGAACAGCATGAGGCTTGTTTCCAATGGGATATATTACTTTCAAGATCATATATTCTTTGTGGGTTTTTGTATTGCAGTGATAACAACCTCATTTTGCTGTGCCTCTGTTCTTCGCACTTTGAAGCGTCCAGGACCAGGAGATCGAAAGAATGTAGAGATGACAGGGAAAGACAGAAACAATAAAACTGACAGAGGCAGAGCTGTTGAGAACCAGCAGAAAAGGAAGGCCTTCAGAATCATCTCTCATATTCTAGTGTCTATCCTGGTTTGTTATTTACCCCTAGTAGTAACTTATTTTGTACGCATATCTAATATCAGTAAACCTACTTATATATGTGAAGCTGTTCCACTGATCCTGTCAGTCACCCCAGTTATTCTGTTAATTTCACCTCTAGTCAGAATGTACAGTGAAGGCCACCTGAAACAAATACTGTTTTTCAAATGTCTTCAAATGAAAGGAATATTGCATTTGAAATTCTAATTTCATTATGTATATGTGACAAGTGCAAATACAAATTAAGATTACATGTATTACATAGCATGATGTTGCCTCTGTAATACAGCACTATCATTTTTATTATGTGTGTTATGATTGTTTGGATCTATCGATTGCTTTGAGAAATACATTTACCTTTGTTTTCTGTACTTTGAACAGTACAGAAAAGATAAGTGTAATTTAAACAGATGGAATCCATTGAAACTGAGCAAGTGAAACACAAGCAGTATTCAGATAAACCCATGAGTTTTTTAAATGTAAGGAACCATTAAAACAGGCGCGCAGATGGCACTGGGGGGTGTTTTCATGACAACTGACCAAAATCAACGTTACTCACCTATCAAAAAGAAACAGCACAACTTCGGCATCCGATTCGAGCTCTTCCCGCTCCTTGAGTTTCTCTCAACCGCTGGAAAGCTGCTCTGATATTTACGCGGGTCCTACCTCTTGCCTGATTGTAACCCTTCTTTTTAATGTTTTGTTTTTATGATATTTTCCTCTTTTTTTATCTGCCATCTCTCTCTATCTATAGTCGATCTGCTAATATATCGACTATATATCACCATTACTTTGTACTCACGTTCTCACTACATGCTGTTCTGTTAATAAACACACGTGCCGATGGTGCTGCCACCGATGTTTACGTTCTCTGTGTGTATGTGCTTGCTATGACTCCTGACCCCGGGGTCCTATGAGGAGCTGGTAGCTGCCTCAGTTGTGCCTGTAGCAGTAACCATAGTGATCATATACTATCATCTATGACTGAGCTGGTGATTTTTCTGGACTGAAAAAATTGGACTGCTGACAGCTTGGTCCCCCCCAGTTAAAAAATTGCATCTGCGCCCCTGCATTAAAATATTACCAAAAAGTCAATATTTGAAATTAATGGGCCATTTTATCACAGTGTTCTTGTAAAATGGTCTAGCCATGAAGAGATCATTTATGATATGTAAAAACTAAAAACAAACTATAGTCTGTCTATAATAACCATCAACATCAGAATACAGGTGTTTTTACAATCACAAATAGTGAGTTTCTATTCAAATTTTGCACAAAAATTTATTTGGACCATCCCACAAATAAGCTGTTGAAAAACAACTTTATGATTAAGAACATACTGATGACATAAGCTAAAACAACATGGACAATTCTATGCAAACATAACATGAGTAGACACTTTTCTTGGAGATACTTTCAGGTCAGACCGTGTATAACATAAGAGAACATTGTCCATTTGCTACATTCCTCATGTTTTTTTATTTATTTAATGTGGCATGTTTCTTTTAAACCCCTGAGAGTGTGTGTAATTGTGACTCAGGTTGGACTTTTTTTCAGTCTTTCATCCCATTCATCTTTATACATTGCTTTATTTTCTCCACATTGCAAATTGTATCATAACTCTATCAAACAAATAAATAAAGATAGAACTGAATCTATGTGACTGTATGTGAACTTACTAACTGTCTAAAAAATATGACAGCTCATTATGATATTCTGTTCAAATATTATACCAACTTTTGTTTGGAGCATCCTATAGGATTCTGTTGCAGAACCCCCCTTACGGAACACCCCCCCCCCCCCCCCCCCCCCCCCCATATATTGATTAATGACTTGAGCTTAAAAACAGAGGCACATATGCGAAACAAAATGGGAGTAGGCACACATACATTTAGAATTCCCTACTGACCGATGAAACATTGCGGATGAGGTGCATTTGTAGCTTGATTTTTTTACATAGTTTGAAACAGAGGTGCTTTTGTTGGCTTGTTGCTATTGGGATCAAAAACAGTTCATATTTTGCATGCTGTAACATTAATCCAGGTATGACATTTCTTTCAATCATTTTAATTCATACTTCAGGTTTAAGGATTAAATTAATAGTTGCAAACTGTATCCAGAAATCAATGTATTCTATCAGTCTTACTACTAAATAAAATGCTTTTAAAATTTGAATCTAATGGTTTTAAAGGTTTCAGTATAAAACACAAGAAATTCGATGTCATTAGAATATGCTGTAATGAAAACGTTATTTGGCCAACACAGTGATCCATTTCTGTTTTCCCCAGAAATGTGCAATTCATCCATCAACAATTCAACTTTCATATTTGATGAATCAGTGGATTGGTTCTGCATGTGTGAAGGACATATTGGCCCTATTGTCACTTTTTTGACTTCAGTATTGTGCTTCACTGTGGGAACGCCGATCCACTGCTGGTCCCTCTGGGTGTTTTTCCATGGGAACCTTAAATCCAGCTTGGTGTTTCCACTGAACCTCACTATACTGGACCTGTTTTTTAGCATTCAATGCATTATAGACATAATTATTATCAGATTTCCCTCTGTGGAGGGTGACCGTTTAACTAATGTTCTCATTGGTTTTAGTTGGACTTTTAGACCTCTTCTCCAGATCTGCATGTGTATTGAACAATATTTGGCTGTGATTCATCCAGTAATATTCCTGAGATATAAGGCCATCCAGTACAGGATTGCATTGGTAGCAGCAGCTTGGCTAATTGCAGTGGGCAACTGCTTGAGGCTCATTTTCAGTGGGGTAAACTATTTTAAAGATCGCATATTCTTTTTTGTTTTTTGCATCGCAGTGATAATAACTTCCTTTTGCTGTGCCTCTGTCCTTCACGCTCTGAAGCGTCCACGACCAGGAGATCACAAGAATGTAGAGATGACAGAGAAAGCCAGATACAATAAAACTGACAGAAGCAGAGCTGTTGAGAACCAGCAGAAAAGGAAGGCCTTCAGAATCATCTCTTATATTTTAGCATCTATTCTGATTTGTTACATCCCTCTGGTTTCAATTTACTTTATGGATATAGCTCAAATCAACAGGTATGTATATTTATGTGAAGTTGTTCCACTAACGCTGTCCTTCACTATAACTGCTGTATTATTTTTACCATTAGTCAGGATGTATAGCGAAGGCCACCTGAAGCACATAATGTGCTTTTCAAAGAACAATTAAAAGGAAAATAAGACAAAATGAAAGAAATTGGAGCTTCAAAATCAAAGATGATTAGATTTTAGATTTCTTATAAGAGATAAGATGCCTCTGTGATCCTGTGCCTGGTATCCTTGTGTGGATTTATTACTGTTTCATATCTGGATTTTCTGTGTTTATTCTTTTGTCAATTGAATGGTGTTTGCATATGGATTCTCACTCCATCTTGTCCCTGCTCACGTTACAATAGTGAGTTTATTCGATCATTTGCATGAGGCTGGTTTGTGAAAATTCTATGCAACATTTATATAGAAAATGTAATAGTTCACTATACTTTACTATTTTTTGTTTTTATGAGTTTCGGGCCATTTCTGAGCATATGGAACTAGCATATGGAGGTCCTTAGTGAAACTAGACCCTGGTTGGAAACCCTTTTAGCCAGTGCTTGCATGCCATTAATAGATTTATTAAAAGAGACCCTACTTTGTGGGTCCCTGGTGTCTCAGTGGATTTAATCAGCCACTTAGCTAAACGTGGTCAAGAAGTGTTTGATTTTTTTTGTATAAGTTCTCCAGTGTTTTGACAAAACTTTACCCTTGTTGTTGCAAACTGAAGATAAGCTTAATCACTTTATTTATTCATATAGCATTTAACACCGACAACTGTAAATTGTTAGAGTTTTTGAACATTTGGAAATAAATGGCTTTTTAAATGTCAACAGTCTGCAAACATTTTTTTTAGCTGTTCATTGTTTTTGTTAAATACTACTAAAATATTTGTCTGAACATGTTTTCAGGCCACTAGAAGTAATGCATGCTTTCACTAGAAGTAAAAATATTTCTTTTTTTCTTCATAAATTTTATTTAAATGTAATTGAAAACCTTTTTTGTGTGAAAAAAAAGGTTTTATGCAGAAATACATTTGCACGCTGAATGAGGTCCAGTGTCTGTCTTCAAAAACCATCAACAAAACTAGAGTGCAAGCATTTTTAATACAGCAGACCATGTTCTATTCAAATATAATCATTACTATAAGAGTTGTTTGAACCAGCTCATAAATATGCTGGACACACATAAATGAAATGAACTAAAACAACAGGTACAACAATATGCAAACACAATATGAGTAAGCACAGATCCAGATGAACAGACGTAACATGGTTGATGTGGTGCTTTTGTAGTCTGATTTTCATAGTTCTATATACACTTTATAGAAAATCCTTCTCGACCGATGTTTATTTATTTAAAGAATGTGATTTTCAAGTTACTAAAACTGTTACTTGACATTTTTGCCCCAGGACAAATCCTGTCTTGGTCATGTTGTCACGCAGCAGAATTAAATCACAACTGATCCAGATAATGGTGACAAATTGAAGATGTCCTGAGAATGTCCAGGAGCTTCAGGCCATATTCACACAACAGCAGAATACGGTTGTCAGTTCTGTATTTGTCCTTAATTCAGTTGTGTTTACACAGTATGCTTATTTATGGGAGTGGTAACCACATTATATAACCAAACTAGTTGCCTATCACGTTATAATGCGTATATGTTCTGCACTGCACAAACTTGTGTGTTGTGGGTTTTCATGTGTGGTTTTGATAACTTACAGCAAAAATTACAACTTATAATATAACCACTCCCATCAGTTTTGAGTGAGTGACAGTGTCCCATACTCGGAATTTGTGCTCTGCATTTAACCCATCCAAATGCACACACACACACACCTGGAGCAGTGGGCAGCCATTTTTGCTGTGTCACCCGGGGAGCAGTTGTGGGTTCAGTGCCTTGCTCAAGGGTCTCACCTCAATCATGGTATTGAGGGTGGTAGAGAGCACTGTACATTTACTCCCCCCACCTACAATCCCTGCCAGTACCGGGACTCGAACCTGAGACCTTTAGATTACAAGTACGACTCTCTAACCATTAGGTCACAACTGCCCCCGCGACTTTTGTGTTCTATGTGCAAAATGCTCCACTCTCCATTCAAATATAAAAGCTGCTGTTGGTTAATGAAGATTTGACGAATGAACTTGTGTCAAAAGTGATAAGACTTTTCACTATGGTCACTATTGCTGTTGGTTACTGGTAAAAGAATATGGGTTTGACAGTAATCGAGATGCTACTGTAAGCTGCTGTGTGAACGGGACATTTTGAGACTCACACCTGTAAGTATATGTGGTTGTCAATCCCAAAATCGGACAGCGTAAACGTAACATCAGTTTCATTCATTGCAGCCCCTGAACAAGCACACATTGGCTGCATTCACACAGCATCATAATACAGTTGTCAGTCCTTGAGTCCTTAATACAGCTGCATTCACACAAAGTTCTGTTATTTGGGGGAGTGACAAACACAATCTATGGCTACGTTCACACTGTCAGTTTTTGGGATTGACAACCGCATTTACTTATAGGTGTGAGTCTCAAAATGTCTTATTACAAAACAAACATATCTGTGAACACTCTGCTATTGTATTATCTTAAATTGCAACAGTGCATACTAAACCTTCTATGGAAAATGAAAATCAGAATCAGAATCAGAATTAGCTTTATTCGCCAGGTATGCAAACACACAAGGAATTTGTTGTGTTTTTTTAAGGTGCTCCTGGTACATACATACATGCATACATACACATCTGACATGAGAACAGAAAAAGACAAAAAACAACAACAAAAAAAAAACATTTAAATAGTAAAACTTAACAATAAAAAATTTTTCTGAATCCGGAACAGTAGATTTATGTACAGATTTGTGCATAATTTACTCTATATAGAACTGTAACGAACCATGGCTGCCATCCGCGGCGCCATCTTGCTTCATAAGCTGGAAAATGTACTACTGAATATATGTCAATAAATATGCCAAAAGCTGAAATGAATGCCTCATTTTACTATGTACACTGTTCTGCCTCAAAGGCAAGCAAATAATGTTTTTTTTCTCTCTCATTGAATCAGTGAGGCTGCTTTGCAAATCTTAGCATTTTATTTTACAGTGACCTTATGACATGTTGCTTTTAGATGTTCATAAAAACACCTGGCAAAACCATGCAAAACACTATTGCTACTGAAAGTTGGTGTTAAAACATGCCTGTCTACAATTACATTCAACAAGGTCAGCATTTTCTATTAAAATACCGCACCAACATTTGTTTGGACCATTTCATATACTGTTGCAGATATTAACACTCATAAACACACATTAATGACATGAGCTAAAACTAGGAACAGGCCTTAAAACACAAGATGAGTGTATCAGATCATTTAAAGTTTCTGATGAACATATGAATGAGGTACTTTTTGTTGCTTCTGTAACCCTTATTTTCATTTTAAGAGGAAATTTTATAGCATTTGTCACATAGAGAGAGAGTGATTAACTTGCATTTCTGAGTGTTGCAAAAAACTAAATGGCAGGTTTCTAAATGAAAATAAATGCAACTCATTTACTTCATTTATTAGGTTAAACTAATTGAACTAATTCAAGTCTTAAAGGAGTCCTATTATGCTCTTTTACAAAGTCTTGATTTTGTTTTGGGGGTGTACTAGAACAGGCTCTCATACTAGATTGTTCGAGAAACACATTATTTTTCACATATTTTACATTATTACAACACCTCTCTCCCCAGTCTGGCATGAACGGCTCGAATAGTTCCTGTATCAAATGAAGGCCCGCCTTCTGAAATACAAAATGTGCTGTGATTGGTTAGCTGGGCCAGTGTGTGTTGTGATTGGCAGCACTCGGCGCCTGGTCGGAAAATGTCATGCCTCTTACCATAGCCGCCTGTGAGCTTCAGTGTAAATATTGCGTCAAAATCAAATCAATTTGAGCGCGATTTAAACCCGGATGTTTAGCCACTCTAAGTTCGTCTGCCTTGGGAAAGCTAGCGTGTCCCGACATAGTGATAACACTCGTTGCCTTCTCTAGTGCAGCTCAACCAGGTCTCATCCCATTCGTCGATATTTGTGATATCACAAATCCCAGAAAATATGCGTTGTAGTCCAAACGAGTTGTTCGTTGTAGTTTTAGAAAAGTGATTTCTGTTAAATAAAATATCTCCTTTTGAAGTGGACTTTGAGCTTTGTAACTTTGCAGATCTTTTTTATGCTCAAACAGCAACATTACAGACTAACTAAAATTGAAAAAGTGAAAAAGCATAATAGGACCCCTTTAAAGTTAACAGAAGCACTAGAGGACATGTGAAGAAGCTGGCCTGGAGTTAACCATGGTCAGCTTGGGACAGATTTATAGTTTGACTTTTACAGCATAACTCATAACATCACTTACCTGAAAGATTACTTCCCCTTTTACTATTACCTGCCTTCCACTCTTGTAATCATCTGTATGCTTCAATGGACTCCTCTCTTCCCTGTTTCTCTTCCAGCATCTGTTGTTCACCTGTTAACTGCTTGTGAGTTTCCCTAAGACTGTTCATGTAATCCAACCATACTGCATTGACTATTACTGGATTTATCTGGATATTGCCAGTGTCACTCATCTTTGTCAATAAACTGCTCTGGGTTCAAACACTTACCTTGTGTCTCACATTAAAATAGAGGCTTAATTAGGATAAACCTATTGGATGCACTTTTGAAATAATCTGTTTTATGCATAGATTGCAAATCACCTTAGCAAACAGGCCTTTTGTGATTATTGAATTTTTAAATGTAATTTTAAAAAAAAGAAAATTCAATTTCATCATTAAATAGTAATTTACATATATTTTCATTTATTTAAGGCTTTGGTAATGGCATATAACTAACTTGATGTGTACATTTTGCATAAAAAAAAGTCGATGACAAAAAAAGTGCTTATAATTTAAAGAATATAGAGCAAGATTGTGATGTGGTTCAAAATGTGGAAGGAAGACAGGGTTGGCGTGACTGGGACTTGCTTTATTTGAAGCTCTCTGGCACAAACAAAAGAAGTGGCGCCCACTGCGCTTTCAATCACTTAGTACATAACTCAGAATATAAATCTACATACAATTCCGGCTCCAGCAAACAGTCTCCCCGTGTGGCTCGAGTTCCCAGTCAGTCTCTCTTTCTGCAATGGGGCTGACAAGAAGTGAGACATGCGGATCCATGTGCAGGCTTTATTAAGCAGAGAGGTCAGAAACACAGGCAGGGTCGAACAAGGGCAAACAGGAATATGGCGGGCAAGACACAAGAATAGACTAAAGGGGTAATCCAGGAAAACAGGCGAAGATCAGAAACCGAGAAAAACAGGCCAGGCCAGGCTAACGAGGGCTCTGTAGTGTAGCTATCAAACTGATAAGCGCTAAACAATACTCGGCAGCGGGAAGGGATCAGAGTGAGTGTTAAATAGTGAGTGAGTGATATGAAACAGCTGTGTGCAATCAGTGCTGTGTGCAATTAGTGAAGCAGCTGTGTGCAATCAGTGTTGTGTGCAATCAGTGCAATGAATGATGGGATATTTAGTCCGGGATGATATGCAACAGTGTGTAGTGCGAGAGTCAATGAAATGGGAAGGGTGACCTCTGATGGCTAGCAGACAGAAGTTCATGGACTGGATACGTGACACTTTCCTTTGTTTCCCGATACTGGTGGCTTTTATCCGGTCTCTCCACACCAATTACTGAAAGGAGACACAGGTGTTTATCATTTGCACTTGACCTACTCACGCACCGCTCGTCTTCTGCCTCTCTCTCCCTTTGCAGACCTCGCTGAACCACGCCCCCCTCGCCACAAAGATGTTGAAGTAAATGCCTTACAGGCGTATAGATTATGATCACCAAGAGTAATAATTGTTCTTTTCCAATTGTATAAGCACACACCAATGACATAAGTTAAAAACAATGACAATATGCAAACAAAATGGGAGCGGGCAGGGTACATTTATAGTTCCTTATAAGTGGATGAAACATGGTGGATGAAGCACTTTTTGTACTTTTTCCACTGCTGGAAACACTTCTTTAAGTAATTTTTCTGAACATTTTGCATGCTTTGCCATCATTTCAGGTACTAAATTTTTTTCAATGAGTTCTCAGTTTAGTCTTTCAGTCTTGCTATTATATATAACATGTTTTCTGCAGGCTTTAGACTCATTTGTTTCTTTTTTCCCCCAGCTCTGTACAACCATGTGCAATTCATCCTTCCAAATCAACGATTCACTCTCTGTATTCGACAAGTCTGTAATATGGGTCTGTATTTGCAAGGGACACTTTGGCAGCCTTGCCATTTTTGTTACTTTAGTACTGTTCTCCATTGTGGGAACGCCAGTCCATTGCTGGACCCTCTGGGTGTTTCTTCATGGGAGTATCAAACCCAGCTTGGTCTTTCCATTGAATATCAATATAGTGGAGCTGGTTTTTTGCATCCTTAGCATTATAGTCTCCTTTATTACCAACTATCCCACTGTGACAGGTGATCGTTTGGTTGTCTTTTTCCTTGGTCTCGGCTGGACTGTCAGACCTCTTCTCCAGATCTGCATGTGCTTTGACCATTACCTGGCAGTGATTCATCCAGTAGCATTCCTGAGATATAAAGGCATCCAATACAGGACTGCATCGGCAGCAGCAGCTTGGTTAATAGGAGCGGCCAACAGCGTGAGGCTCATTTTCATCGGAATAGAATATTTTCCCGATCATGTATTCTTTTTGATTTTTTGCATTGCAGTTACAATAATCTTGTTTTGCTGTGCTTCAGTCCTTTATGCTCTTAAGCGTCCAGGACCAGGTGAACAAACAAATGTAGAGATGACAAGAAAAGACAGACACAACAAAACTGACAGAGGCAGAGTTGGCAACCAGCAGAAAAGGAAGGCCTTCAAAATCATCTCTCACAATTTAGCATCTATCTTGATTTGTTATTTCCCTCAAGTAGTAACTTATTTTATGCGCATAGCTAAAATGAGTAAGCATATATACATTTGCAACGCATTTCCATTGATTCTGTCATTTAGTTTGACTGCTGTATTAATTTCTCCACTAGTCAGGATGTATAGTGAAGGCCAAATAAAACAAATGATGTGCTTTTCAAAGCTTAGAGAACAAATAAAAGGACAATAAGAAAACTAAAATATGTATTTATTGAAGCTTGACATTGAGATAGAACAGTATTTGAGAATGCAAATGTCTGCACATACCTGCTGGCTGTTAGAAAATGTATACTGATCAGTTTGCAATTGCAATTCAAGACCAAAAACAAAGCTTTCTCCTTAATCAATTAATAAAGAAAAAACATAGGAGTTTTTTTTTGGAGAACAATGTCAGTATAATATTTGGCACAAAAGAATCTTTCACACAAACAATGTATTTACTTCTGATCATTACTGTAAAATGTATGTGTTGAAAACAATGATAAATAAATAGAGTTTTTAAAACAAGACAATTGTGAAGGTCATAATTTATGCTTTCTAATAACAACAAAAACAAGCTTAATCATGTCCATCAAAAGCATCAATATTTAAAATCCACTTTATTGGCAATGAGGTAATTATTGTGATATTTTCATTGATTACTTATTGCTGGTCTACCACAGTTAATAAGTAGTCACTGTTGTGACTAAAATGTGTATGTAAAATGTGTTAAAAGGATAAATGTTTAAACAGCTTTCCGTTTATATTCCAGTACTCAGCAACAGTTTCTAATTTGGTATCTGTGTATTAATGGATACAGTCAATAAAACATTTTATAATGGTGTTTAGTGTGAAAGAAAGCAAAACCTAGTTACCACAGTTACTAATTTATTCCCGTGAGGAGGAAGTGAAGAGAATTTATAGCAGAATTAGGTGTCTTATAAAGAAAGTCCAGCATTTAGCATTGCAACACTAGCCTGAGGATCACACAGTGAGTATATCTGATTTGTGCATCAGTTCATTATTATATATTGGTCTAATATAGTATTGAAGACACGTGTAATGTAGCAACCAAGAGGACAGATAAATTTAAGTAATTTTAAGCAATTATCACTGATCAGTTCTGCTTATTGTACATGTGTTACATATTTCTGCAATTTTAAATGTTTTAATGTTAACATATACAGCTAATTAGATGCTTTACTAAATTACCATGACATTTGAAACGGCAAGCTGCATTTCACACAGGTAGGATTTAAACTGAAATCATTTTCAGTAGGAAAGATACAGAAATGAACAGAGAAAACACAGTCGACTGTAGCAGCACACCTGTAGCTACATACAATCAATTCACTGCCAGGATTCCAAAGTCTCAAATCAACCAGACTGAGCCTCAGGAATCAGGTAGGCTACAAAATATAGTAAATTTAATGAATATGGTATTATAAATGTAGACTAGCCTATGCTTTCTTTTTCATGTAGGCTCATCAAAGTTCTACAAAGTGGTGATTGTGTGCCTGGCGTTGCTGTTTGGTATTCTGTTGGCTGGTCTCATAGCTCTGGCATTCAAGTACAGAACAGACACTGTCCAGTTAAAGACTGACTATGACCGGTGTATTGATGATCAGGACTATCTGAACAGACGCTACTACAATCTGACTATAGAGAGAGATCAGCTGCAGGCTAGTGAACAAATCCAAATGAAAAAAGTACAGAATTTAGAAAAGCTGCTACTAATTGGTAGGTATTCAAGACATTTACTTGGTCATTTAACTTTAATCAAATTAAATTACATTTAAATATTGTAGTTTGTCTTACCTCAGCATTACGTATTTGTATATGCATAAGACTGCTTTGTGACACCATAATTTAACAAAGATATTTTCTTTTAAGGGTGCTTGACAGGAAGGAGCAACTTTTCCTCTCATCTTTATTGTGTCTCTGCTATGATGTTGACGTGGAATGAGAGCAGACATAGCTGTGCTGAGAATGGAGCTTATCTTGTGATCATAAATAGTTCAGAGGAACAGGTGAGTGAGAGTGCAAAACGAGACAGACCTTTGTTTCACTAATCCAGAGTTGATGAAACCTGATAACTGTGTCTGTAAACATACGGTAGCTATAGCATTGGTTTCAAACAATTTTGGCCACCTGGGTGCTAACCATTTCTTTACATATGGGCTGCAACAGGAATTCATGTCTAATTTTCAAATGAATGCATGGATTGGCCTCTCTGTTACTGAAGGAGTGTGGAAATGGGTGGACAACACTAAAGTAATCAAAGAGTGAGACCTGACTTACAGTATATTTAATTTTTTTTTTCAAACAAATATGTGGAAACCTAATGGTTACAATGGTTATAGAGATTTCTTCTAATTAAAACTGTTATGTTCAGGTACTGGGCAACAGGAGAACCTAATGACGTAAATGGAATTGAAGATTGTGTAGAGATTTTAACTGGCCGACCAAGCCAAGAAAACTGGAATGACTTTTCATGTGAAGAAAAAAAACATTACATTTGTGAATATGAATATTAATTTCATAGTTTTTAAGCCATGGAAACATGCCTTTTCCCACTATTTGTGATAAATGTAATATATCTGCAAGTCAAGAGAGATATTTTATACTATTATATGCTAAATTACTATGCCTCTTCTTAGTCTGACATAGTTAACTGAGACAACATTCAAAATCACATAGGCCTATCATTTATTTAAAATAATTTGAACATTTTTGAAAGTCATTTTTGTGTGATTTGCTTTTTGTTCATGAATAAAGAAGTATTCACATGGAATTATAACATCACAAAATTACACATTAGAAATGACCTCTATATTATATTTGATTCCTGCATTTCGAAGCCTAATTCAGACTCGTTAGTCTGCTTTGTAGCTCTTCCTATGGACTGAATACAGTTTCAGAGATGGCGGACAATTACAAACGTGTTCTACATCAGCCTATATGTTTTTATGCGTCACATTCAAACAACAATTAAAACAAATCTTTGTTTTTGCTTTAAAAAAAATAAAGACATAAAGGCACAACTAGTTGTATAAAGTGTGTTCATTTTCCAGAAACATAAATTATGCATACAGCAGTGATCGAAGGCTATTCAGATCTAGTTATTGATCTGCCGTTAGTCTTGTATTGGAATCAAAATTCATGTCATTCAAACTCCCTTCAGATATAGACATCGTCGTACATTTTATTATGACAAAGAGGACTTTAATTTTGACAGGAGTTTTAATAACCCGGAAATACAGCAGAACCGTTGCTCCCCTAACCCTGCTTAAAGATGGCTTTCAGAACTGGACATGTTTCCAGCTACCTTCTGAATATTTTGTTGGAATACCGGTCATAATCGGATGGTGTGTGGAAATTAGATCGGATTTAAGGGGGTTGTGGTGTCCGTTCTCGACGACACACATTCAGTTCCCCTTCGGCAGTCTGCACGGCGCTCGACGCCGCTGGCTGTAGTGTCGAGGTTGTAAATATTATCAGCTCTCCAGCCAGACTCCATCTAGACCAGTGCTTCTGATAAAAATGGCCACCATGGAGAAGCTGATGAAGGCGTTTGAGTCGCTCAAATCATTCCAGCAGCAGCAAGGCCCGCTGTCGGCCGAGGAGCTCGTCCAGAAACAGTGAGTGCTGAACTGATGCAGCCTCATCATCATCATCATCATCATCAGGGTGCTGGCATCACCTGACACAGTCGCTATTGTAATGTTATCATGACATTCAGGAGGGCTGTGTGTTTTCTCGTATAAAGCTGGTTGTTGTCTTGGGCTTAAAATCACAACGCGTTAGAAGTGTCACACAGCCTCGTTTTTATTCTGCGTCAGTGGCGAGATAAAACGGCGCGCACTCCTCTAGAAAACCTAGGAAAAAGCTGTTGCCTATAAAGAAAGCCAGAAGTAGCCCCATAATTCTTGATTAATGAACCAACAAACATACTGGGTAATGTTTGTGTGTAAATGCAGTGTTTTCTATGAATCTGTTCATCTCCTGATTTTGACATCCTCTTACAAAACGTGTTTTTCCTCGCCTGTTACTCGGCGTGACTCATACCATCAGATACAAAAAAAATTATGTGTCAGATATTTATTATACACATTGACAAATTGGCTCAAGCAAGTTTTCAGCACCGTGTATTAAACTGTCATCACAGTCACACTAAAAATCTTGCAAATTCACCAAGGTTTGTCTTTCACAGCCATTTAGGTTCTGGCGTACCTTTCTTATGAGTTGAATATAACGTTATTTTAATTCTTGTGAAGTGTTGAGTCTGGGTACAGTCAGTTTTGAAGTGCTGAGTGATAATGTGATATAATTCTGATAAAAGAGAAAATAAATAAACATTTTAGTGATCATCACGTAGCCTATTCATTTCAATGTGGAAACTATTTTATGGAGGACTGTTTCCTGATACTGGTAGAGTAGACTACAATGCCGGCTGTTCTGACTCACAGACTGTAAGTAAGTTTTTTATATTTAAAGAATTTGCCACTGACAATTCAAACGCGAGTTTTGAGCAGTGTAGAGTAGCACTTGTTGTTTATCATTTCTCCCATCACAAATGCAGACATGGTTTTATGTTTACATGGCGCGATGCAACGCAATGCGTAAAAAGACAGTATAAATCATTATAATCCGTAATTATGCCTCGTTTATAATGGGTTTTAATGTTTTTGTCTTGTCGCGCCGGCCGGACAGGGCATCACAGTATGGTAAGGGGCGTAACATTTCTGTCACACGCTTGAGGTATTCGGCCAATCACAGTGCACTGGATAGCTGGGTAAACATCCCATGATAAACTGTTTGGTACTATTTTGGATGTTAAGGCACCTGTCCGCCAAATGATCATGCATCAACCACTGTAATAGATGACCTATTACATATTTAGTTTTTCAAGGTTGAACACTCGTCTGCTGAGGTCATTTGGTTGTGTTTAAATAAATTCAGATTTGTTGTAGATCACCACCAGTGAACAGTGATGTTATATGTGCTGTGGTCCAGAAGAACAGCTTTATTGCTGCATTGTTAGCAAGATTACATTCACCTAATGGATTTAGGTAATCAGTATCAGAAAATAAATCGGTGTCTGGCTGACCACTGTGGCTCAACATAATATACTCACTTTACCGATACATGTCTGATTTTCAACTTAGAACCAAGAAAATATCTGCTGGAGATGTTATTTATGTGTTTCATCAAATCAAATGTTAAATTCTGTTAATGTTTGTTTTCATGACATCCACAGTAAAATTGTGTTTTCTTACAGAAAAAAAGACCTTGCTACAACCAAAAAGGACAGAGTGACTCATTGCCTGACGATATGTGAAAACATTGTGGCACAGTCGCTGAGGTATGCAGTAGTCAATGGACGGACACATCAGATTAAGGATAATCAGATTTGGTCACGTCTTATGAGTCATTGGCAACAGGCTAATTGATGCTGAGCCTAGGCTGGCTTTTTCACCCTTACAATGCAAATTCAGTGAAGGTATTCAAAATGTAAAATCCTGAATTATTATAAGTTGCCTATAGCAAGTTTTATTATGAGTGCCAGCACTTGAAGTTCTCAAAGTCCATTTATTTCAGCTTGACTACACTTGAATACAGAATAAATCTGTTTGGAAAACAATGGAGAAAAAAAAAGATTATTGTAAACTTTTAAAAAGCCTGAATAGACATTTTTGATTAGATCTTTTTGAATCAAATGTTTAGGGACAGTACAGATCTAGTGAAGTCCTGGACTTTGACATAGTTTTTGTGAATTTTAATGGTAGAATTTTCTTATATATGGTCTTAAAATCATATCAGCCCATTTCCTACTGTTTTGGCTTTACTGGCCTTGCTGCACTCATCCTGATGCCAAACGAGAGCTGAAACTGGAGCATCATCAACAGTCCAGGTCATATACACAATGCAGCAGTATGAGGTTCATTATTCATTTTGCTGTGTCTGACTCAAGGGGGTTCATACTTTTCTTAACTGTGTAGCCACATCCTTGTTTTTCATTTAGTATTTCCTTTTTTGGCTTTCAGTATTATTGCTAGAATGCACAACAGCTTCACAACAACATTCTCTTGAAGCTGTCAGTGTTTGAGGGTAATTTGGGTGATAGTAACAGCCAGATATATAAGGAGGAACAGAACACAATCACTCCTTCTTTGCTATTATAAACTGAACGAGTGGCAAAGTCAAATGTCCTTTGTTGGGACATAATATACATAATGCACATATTTTATCTGGACTGCTGCTAATTTGAAAGTTTTAGCCTAATTTTTTTTTTAGCAAACTAGTATTATTATCATAGCTGTGTATGTAATGTGTCATTGTATTTCACTCTGTATTTCACTGTGACTTTATCAGGACATCTCCAGAGTTCCAGAAACTTCTCGGAATCGCTATGGAAATGTTCTTGTTGTGCAGTGACGACAAGGAGTCTGACGTCAGGATGGTGGCAGATGAGTGCCTCAACAAAATCATCAAAGTAAGTCATGTACAGTTTATATATCTTATATATATATATATATATATATATATATATATATAAATTTGGACTCTAATGATGATTGCAGTGCTAATATATTGTAATTAAATTTCTTTTTGTTTTACTTTGCAGGCATTGATGGATTCCAACTTGCCTAGGCTGCAGCTTGAACTGTACAAAGAGATTAAAAAGGTAAATCAGATTGCATTCTCTTTATTCGATTTGGACGTATTTTCACAAGGGAAAAAAATTAATTTTTAGATTTGATGTAGTAGTTATAAGAGTTACAATTTTGTTTTGCTTTGGGTGCGAATAGACAGTCTGATTCACAGTTTTTTTTTTTCTTGGTACAAACAATGCTTTATTGTTTTTTTATGGGGGAGAGTGTTTTTGAAATGGCATTCCATATAGTTTTCGTAGGTACAGGGGTCTTGTTTTTCTAGGGACACGTACAGATCACTAATAAAGCACTACTCTTTTTATTTTCACAGAACGCTGCCTCTCGGAGTCTGCGGGCAGCCTTGTGGAGGTTTGCTGAGCTTGCTCACCTAGTGCGTCCACAGAAATGCAGGTATGCTTATTAACTTAGTCAATTACTTCTATTGGTCTGCTCAGGAATAAGTGAAACTGATATTGGGTTAATGATTACAAAATTAAATTCATGCTTCTAATTGTAATAATCAGCAAACACACACGAATCCTCCTCTCTTTTTTCTCAGGCCGTACCTTGTGAATCTGCTGCCGTGTCTGACGCGGATCACAAAACGTCAGGAGGAGACTGTGCAGGAAACTCTTTCTTCTTCAATTCCTAAAATCATGGCTGCCCTGGGTCACTTCGCCAATGATGGAGAGATCAAGGTATCAGTTCAGTACTATAAAGAAAGAGATTTAAAACAAAAAAAAAATCCAAAGGAAACCACTGTAAACTATGTTTTTGGTTTAGCTGAAAGTTTGTCACAGTTAAAGGTTTTCAAAGAACACTTTAAAGAACCACATCAGCTGATGTTCAGGTGGAAATCACTTGACTCAAAAGTCACACCACTACAACATTAACCATGGCCCCTGGCCTGACTTCTGTGATTTGGCACCTCAATGCGGGATTTCCCACACCGTTATCTTCTCTCGCTGTCTGAAGCCGTGAATGCGCAGTGGTGAGATCATCTTCTCAAAATGGAATGTGACTCAGTCAGACTGGATTTAATTATCCATGAGCCTCCTCTCCCTCACATCAGTAGGAGACGGAAAGAGCCTGTTCTCTTGCCAAGAACACATTTACATTTAAAGACAGTAGAACTGTCAGTTTAGTGCTGTTTTCTTATGTTTAAATCCAGCTCAATCCAAGTCATAAATAAACAAATTTCACAAGCAATGGCAAGTGAAGATCCTTGGGAAGACAGGAGACAAAGGCCAATCAATTTGATTAGCTATGCGAACATTCTAGGAGTGCTTAATCGGTTAACAGTTAAAATATTATACAGAATACACAAACATTGAGGTCGGTCAAATTGTTTTGTGTTTTTGAAAGAAGTCTCTAATGCTCACCAATGCTACATTTATTTGATCAGGAATACAGAGCATACTCTATTTTTTTTCATTAAAACTGTAATATTGTAATATTACTGTAATAATTTAAAATAAATGTTTTCTATTTGAATGTATTTTAAAATGTAATTTATTCCCGTGATAGGAAATCTGAATTTCCAGCAACCATTACTGCAGTCCTCAGTGTCACATGATCCTTCAGAAATCATTCTGATATGCTGATTTTTTTTCTTGATTTTATGTTGAAAACAGTTTTGCTGCTTAATATTTTTGTGGACACCATAATACTTTTTAAAGGAAGTGCAAAAGAACCATATTTATTTAAAACCGAAAGATTATAAATGTCTTTTCGGTCACTTTTGAAAAGAATTGTACTGACTTCAAGCCTTTGAATACTAGTGTACCTCTTCAGATGATTATGTCTGCATTTACACAGCCTGTTGCAGAAGAGGGATCACAAATTTGCAAGGGAAAACACTAATTAAAAGTTCAAAGGGTGTGCATAAACCCAGCCCTCATGTTCCTAGACGTCTCTTTAGTCATTTTCTTACAAAATGCATAAAAAACAAAAGTATTATTAACAGGAATAATAAAGCAAGTTAAGTAATATGATTTCATAATCTCACTTCCTGTTTAATAGGCTTGCCACGATAGACGGTGCTGACGGTGATACCATTGTTAATCCGCAACACTGGTTACGTCACTTGCACCGACCCCCACCGTCGTTTTGATTTTTTTATAGTAATAAAAATCATTTAGTTCAGTAAAAGAACAGACACTACAATTAAAAACTGAACGCGGCTGCTCAATGCAGCGTGCCGAACGACAGTCGCATCACAGATCAGATTTAATTTCTCCAGTGAGGAGAGTGAGTCGAGCTGACTGACGAGAAGAGTGAGGTGAGACAGACAAGACGATCGCGGATGATTTAGTTTCGAAACGATTTGCAAAAGCGCCTGTTTGGCAGTATTTTGGATTTTGAAAAGCCTGTTGACGTTTGCCGTTTATCTAAGGTGATTTTGGAAG
>NW_015505750.1:128382-130107 GCF_001515645.1 Sinocyclocheilus grahami
GGCTTAATCCTTCTTTTTTTTTTCCCTTTTTTTTTTTCTCAGGCCGTATCTTGTGAATCTGCTGCCATGTCTGACACGGATCACTAAACGTCAGGAGGAGACTGTGCAGGAAACTCTTTCTTCTTCAATTCCTAAAATCATGGCTGCCCTGGGTCACTTCGCCAATGATGGAGAGATCAAGGTATCAGTTCAGTACTATAAAGAAAGAGATTTAAAACAAAAAAAAAATCCAAAGGAAACCACTGTAAACTATGTTTTTGGTTTAGCTGAAAGTTTGTCACAGTTAAAGGTTTTCAAAGAACACTTTAAAGAACCACATCAGCTGATGTTCAGGTGGAAATCACTTGACTCAAAAGTCACACCACTACAACATTAACCATGGCCCCTGGCCTGACTTCTGTGATTTGGCACCTCAATGCGGGATTTCCCACACCGTTATCTTCTCTCGCTGTCTGAAGCCGTGAATGCGCAGTGGTGAGATCATCTTCTCAAAATGGAATGTGACTCAGTCAGACTGGATTTAATTATCCATGAGCCTCCTCTCCCTCACATCAGTAGGAGACGGAAAGAGCCTGTTCTCTTGCCAAGAACACATTTACATTTAAAGACAGTAGAACTGTCAGTTTAGTGCTGTTTTCTTATGTTTAAATCCAGCTCAATCCAAGTCATAAATAAACAAATTTCACAAGCAATGGCAAGTGAAGATCCTTGGGAAGACAGGAGACAAAGGCCAATCAATTTGATTAGCTATGCGAACATTCTAGGAGTGCTTAATCGGTTAACAGTTAAAATATTATACAGAATACACAAACATTGAGGTCGGTCAAATTGTTTTGTGTTTTTGAAAGAAGTCTCTAATGCTCACCAATGCTACATTTATTTGATCAGGAATACAGAGCATACTCTATTTTTTTTCATTAAAACTGTAATATTGTAATATTACTGTAATAATTTAAAATAAATGTTTTCTATTTGAATGTATTTTAAAATGTAATTTATTCCCGTGATAGGAAATCTGAATTTCCAGCAACCATTACTGCAGTCCTCAGTGTCACATGATCCTTCAGAAATCATTCTGATATGCTGATTTTTTTTCTTGATTTTATGTTGAAAACAGTTTTGCTGCTTAATATTTTTGTGGACACCATAATACTTTTTAAAGGAAGTGCAAAAGAACCATATTTATTTAAAACCGAAAGATTATAAATGTCTTTTCAGTCACTTTTGAAAAGAATTGTACTGACTTCAAGCCTTTGAATACTAGTGTACCTCTTCAGATGATTATGTCTGCATTTACACAGCCTGTTGCAGAAGAGGGATCACAAATTTGCAAGGGAAAACACTAATTAAAAGTTCAAAGGGTGTGCATAAGCCCAGCCCTCATGTTCCTAGACGTCTCTTTAGTCATTTTCTTACAAAATGCATAAAAAACAAAAGTATTATTAACAGTAATAATAAAGCAAGTTAAGTAATATGATTTCATAATCTCACTTCCTGTTTAATAGGCTTGCCGCGATAGACGGTGCTGACGGTGATACCATTGTTAATCCGCAACACTGGTTACGTCACTTGCACCGACCCCCACCGTCGTTTTGATTTTTTTATAGTAATAAAAATCATTTAGTTCAGTAAAAGAACAGACACTACAATTAAAAACTGAACGCGGCTGCTCAATGCAGCGTGCCGAACGACAGTCGCATCACAGATCAGATTTAATTTCCCCAG
>NW_015505750.1:130318-137220 GCF_001515645.1 Sinocyclocheilus grahami
TGCTCAATGCAGCGTGCCGAACGACAGTCGCATCACAGAGCAGATTTAATTTCCCCAGTGAGGAGAGTGAGTCGAGCTGACTGACAAGAAGAGTGAGGTGAGACAGACAAGACGATCGCGGATGATTTAGTTTCGAAACGATTTGCAAAAGCGCCTGTTTGGCAGTATTTTGGATTTTGAAAAGCCTGTTGACGTTTGCCGTTTATCTAAGGTGATTTTGGAAGTTTTTTTGAAACTTTCGTTTCTTATTTAATTGGTTCCACAGTGTTTGCTGATTTTTACTTTATTTAAACTTTGTGTAATTTATTTATTTTATTTGACATCAAGGTGTATGCCTTGCCTCCAAGCTTTCTTATTCGTTTTGCTAATAAACTTTATATGTTTCTTATTTATTTGGTTATATATTATACATATATGTTTACTTATTTCCTGTTTTGTTACTTATTTAAACTTTATGTAAGCTATTTGTTATTTATGTTAGGCATAGCCTGCCCTATAGCATGGTGTATTTTTATTCGCTTTGTTAATAAAAGTTCTATGTTTTATATATAGGCTCAAGTGAGTTTGACGTTGTATTTTCTTGTTGCATTCAAGCAATTTACGCTGAATTGCCGCTAATTCGAAAGTGAAAGTAAAATGCGCATGGTGCTTTTAAGCTATTTAAAAGCAAAGGAAAGCGAGGAAAAGAGGGAAACGAACTAAAAACGAACAATTGCTTTACGCTAAATTGCCGCTATTTGAAAGTGAAAGTAAAATGTGCACGCCGGTGGGAAAATTTCCTCACCGTCACAACCCTACTGTTTAAATTACTCTTCTTCATATTCTATCAGTTATTCTTATCATATTCACTTTGAATGTGGCACTTCTGATTTCACTTTGTGAATGTGTATTTAGATGCTGTTGAGGGCCTTTGTTGCCAATCTGAAGTCCAGTTCTCCTACTATTCGCCGAACAGCGGCCAGCTCGGCTGTCAGCGTGTGTCAGCACTCACGACTTTATGTAAGTTACTTGTTATTTTATATTAGGCATAGCCTGCCCTATAGCATGGTGTATTTTTATTCGTTTTGTTAATAAAAGTTCTATGTTTTATATATAGGCTCAAGTGAGTTTGACGTTGTATTTTGTTGTTGCAGTCAAGCAATTTATGCTGAATTGCCGCTAATTCGAAAGTGAAAGTAAAATGCGCATGGTGCTTTTAAGCTATTTAAAAGCAAAGGAAAGCGAGGAAAAGAGGGAAACGAACTAAAAACGAACAATAGCTTTACGCTAAATTGCCGCTATTTGAAAGTGAAAGTAAAATGTGCACGCCGCTTTTGCACGTTTTGCTAATAAACTTTATATGTTTCTTATTTATTTGGTTATATATTATACATATATGTTTACTTATTTCCTGTTTTGTTACTTATTTAAACTTTATGTAAGCTATTTGTTATTTTATATTAGGCATAGCCTGCCCTATAGCATGGTGTATTTTTATTCGCTTTGTTAATAAAAGTTCTATGTTTTATATATAGGCTCAAGTGAGTTTGACGTTGTATTTTCTTGTTGCATTCAAGCAATTTACGCTGAATTGCCGCTAATTCGAAAGTGAAAGTAAAATGCGCATGGTGCTTTTAAGCTATTTAAAAGCAAAGGAAAGCGAGGAAAAGAGGGAAACGAACTAAAAACGAACAATTGCTTTACGCTAAATTGCCGCTATTTGAAAGTGAAAGTAAAATGTGCACGCCGGTGGGAAAATTTCCTCACCGTCACAACCCTACTGTTTAAATTACTCTTCTTCATATTCTATCAGTTATTCTTATCATATTCACTTTGAATGTGGCACTTCTGATTTCACTTTGTGAATGTGTATTTAGATGCTGTTGAGGGCCTTTGTTGCCAATCTGAAGTCCAGTTCTCCTACTATTCGCCGAACAGCGGCCAGCTCGGCTGTCAGCGTGTGTCAGCACTCACGCAGAACACACTACTTCTACACCTGGCTCCTCAACGTGCTGCTCAGTAGGACGCTTACACTCTAAAACGCACATGTGGGAAAAAACTGATTCTGTCAAAATGCTATGTTTCAGATGTGTTAATTCATCTTCCTGTTTTCTCTCTCTCAGGTTTGGTAGTGCCAGTGGATGAGGAACATTCCAGTCACCTGATTCTGGGTGTATTACTGACGTTGCGCTACCTGATGCCTCTTCTTCAGCAGCAGGCTCCTAACACCAGCCTGAAGGGCAGCTTTGGTCTTGTTCGTAAAGAGGCAGACATCACCCCTACACCGGAGCAGCTCATTCAGGTACAAGAGCTGATAAAGTTCATTGTATCCTTGTGATTTGTGTTATGTTGATCTATGTGTACTGTACTGTATTTGTGGACATGTAAACTCTAATCTTTGGTTCTCAGGTCTATGAACTGACCCTGCACTACACGCAGCACTGGGATCATAATGTGGTGACAGCATCTTTGGAGCTTCTGCAGCAGGTGTTTCGCACTCCTCCCCCTGAGCTCTTGAACGCACTCATCACACGTGGCAAAATATCACACACCAGTGTCTTTAGAGAAGAGACAGAGTTCCGTGCACGAAGTGGCAGCATCCTCGAGCTTATTGGTAAATATTGTTATTATACAGTCTGTTGCATATAGTCAGTGCCATAATAGTTTGGTTATCTCTGCTACACTGTCAGTGGAGAAACACCTTGTGAGGAAAAATAAGGTTTGTGTTGTGTATATAAGTAGAGATCGACTGATAGTGGATTTTACCGATAGTAACTAAATTAGGTAAATGTGGCTGAACAATAACCAAGTCATTTGCAGATTGTTTTTAAAACCAGTAATACGAATGAAAACCTTTCAATTAAAATGGTTGGATTTTATTAAAAATAAACAATAATGACATAATCATGACAATATTTTGAAATTCAAATAAATGTATATACATATGTTAAATCACTACTGACAAATTTATTATTTTAATTTTGTTGTTATATGAAATATATAAATAATGTACAAGAAGGGGTGAGAGAAAAAAGGTGCAGAAAACATGAACCATATGCTGCGCATACGTTTTAGATGTATATATTGTACTTTGCTCGTATGTTTAACTACTTCATAAAGTTTATTTAGCAAGATGAGCACAGAGGAACATGGAGAAATTAAAGTATCGGCATTGATTTTCACTGATTACCACTTTATTTGGCAAAACTATATCTGTTGACCTCTATTCATAGAAGTAATCTCGTTTTTGGATTTTTTTATGTGAAGTTGAAATCTGAAATTTTTTCAGTTTAATTCAAATCTTTGTTACTCATTAATAACATACTCTCTTCAAATTCAGCTCTTAATATTTCCCACACCGCTTCTTTATATTGTCTATTCTGTTTAATAACAAATCATTGATCTGTAAGTTCACTGCAACACTGCAAACAATTTCACCATGCGTGAGATCTTCATCCTCTGCTTCTTCCTTCCTCTAACCCTCACAATGAATTTTTGGGCTTTTCTGCTCTCTTCACTTCCTGTTTCCCGCATACAGCTGGTGGGTCAACATGCAGTCCTCTCCTCCTCAGGAAGCAGAAAGGTGACTTGTCTGCCCTTCTTTTGCATCTAACCTACTGACATGTTTCTGTGTGTGCTTCGAGGGCTGTCTGTGGCACGTCAGTAGAACAGTTTTGTTATTGAATGTGCGGTTGGAATTTTAGACTGTCAAAGAAAGTTAGAATGGTGTTTGGAATAGAAACATGTTTGTTGCATTGTAATGATATGCCTTGTATGTTGTGCTTGTTTTAGGTAAGCTGTTGTCAGGTGAAGAGGAGGGTTTGGAAGATGACCCTGAGAGGGCAGAGGTCACCACAGGATCATTCTCTGGTAAGTTGAGGAGGGGAGTACTGTCACGTTTAAGACTTGCAATTTTCTCCTGATGGATGAAAAAAATCAGCCTTACAATCTCATAAACTAATCTGCAAAATAAATACAGACTTGGTAAGCATAAGAGACTACTTTCAAAAACAATAAAAAAGTCTTTCCGACTGCAAAATTGGACGCTAGAGTAGATTTGAGGATTTGTTGTTTTGCCTGAGCACCCTGGCAACCACATAGCAACATGCTGGCACTTACACAAAACACCTTAGTAACCACAAAGAAACCACACGGCTGCCACCATCATGGCCATGAATTGTACTTTCTTCATAAAACAAACAAATTCATTTTAATTTGTACACACTCCTTGAGTTCAAACAAATGCATTGCATGAAATGTATGGAAGGATTAATGCTTTGTTTCTCTCACATTTCTTCAAGCCTCGGTTGGTGGCGACAGCTCCAGTGAAGCTCCCTCCTCATCAGGTGTTTCGTCTCTTGGCACATCTGACATCATCACAGAGCAGCCACGCTCCTCCCAGCATGCTTTGCAGCCGGGAGACTCAGTGGACCTGAGTGCATCAGAGCAGGGTGGAGGGCCTGATACTCCAGATGAGGAAGACGAGGAGGACATGCTAAGTCGCAGCTCAAGCGGGGGCGCTGGGGTCGTCAGCACGTCTGGTGACTTATTAACCGATGGGAACCAGATGTCGACGGGAGCAGTGTCATCACCCCCTAGTGATAGTTCCCAGACGACTACGGAGGGGCCGGACTCCGCCGTGACGCCTTCAGACTGCGCCGAGCTCGTAAGTGTCACCAGCACCAGCAGACGCTATCGGAACTATTCACCACCTTCCCCAACTCCCACAGAAGGGCCGGACGCGCACTCTGACAGCGAGTTATCTATCTACAGGCCATCCTCTTCCTCCTCCTCTACCTCGACTTCTTCCTCCACCTTTTCTGCCATCTCTTCCTCTAGCAGTAGTGACCAGGTCAGCAGAGGACAGGGGGTGAGGCTATTGTTGCTCTTCCCTGCCCCGATAGAACCCCGCCCCTGATTTGCTCCGTCCCCCCATGCACATCCTCATCCCCTTGAGGTGTTTGAACACCTTTTATTTCCCTGATTCTGGACCAGTGATTAAAAACCTAGTCCCTACAACACTGATGCTGATCTCAGATCAATTTTAAGGGCTTCATTTGAATATGCGTCAGTGTTGTTATTGACAACTTACACTAAAACTGTTAAAAATAATTTTTGGTAATTGAAATAAAGATAAAGTAAAATTAAAAGTATTAGATTAAAAACTTAAGTTTAAAAAATGAAAATTCAGAATGTTGATTTGACAACCAACTTAAGTTTAAATATTACAGTTACTAAAACCGAAATAGAAATAAATTAAAGCTATTTAGAAATATTTAAAGAAAACAAAAACTAATAAAAATAACAAGCACATAACAAAATGACTAAAACTTAAACTAAAATTAAAATGAAAACTGACAATATAAAAATTAAAGCTAATTCAAAATGTGCCTTTTACTTATGCCTTTTCTAATATTACCTTTCATGCTGTGTGTCATGTAGCTGTATGTGAACATAAACTATCTGCAAAGTTGTGAAGCCAACAGTGCATGATAAATAAAGTTATTGTCTATCAAATAAAAGAGTCGGCTTGCAATCGCCTAAACGAGTCGTCAGGAATTCGAATCTTATTCTGTTACGGCTCTATGTCACGAAGTAACACATTTGCATAATGTCTGCCCACGTCCTACGTCGCCAACTTGCCCGCCCACAAACAGTAAAATTTCCTCGTCGAGAAGATGCTGTATCCTACGCTGTGAGAGTAAATTTGTTTTATCACATCTTATAATTACCACAAACTTGTTAACACTTGACACTTACCACTGAAAAACATCCTGCTCCAGTCGTGCTTGCGACTCAGTCTCTTGTCGATCAGCCAGTTCAACCGTTTCATCATCAGACTTCGGCTCGAATTGGTAAGGTACAAGTCTCCAGGGCTGTCATTCTGTCATGGTAATGGGCGTTTCGTTTCGGACACGCGCTGTACGCATCAGACCAATCCAGAGCCAATCTCTCTAAGGCTCTGGACCAACTGTGAGAGTAAATTTGTTTTATCACATCTTATAATTACCACAAACTTGTTAACACTTGACACTTACCACTGAAAAACATCCTGCTCCAGTCGTGCTTGCGACTCAGTCTCTTGTCGATCAGCCAGTTCAACCGTTTCATCATCAGACTTCGGCTCGAATTGGTAAGGTACAAGTCTCCAGGGCTGTCATTCTGTCATGGTAATGGACGTTTCGTTTCGGACACGCGCTGTACGCATCGCAAAGGGTCTGAATACTTAGGACCATGTGATATTTCAGATTTTCTTTTTTAATAAATCTGCATAAATGTCAACAATTCTGTGTTTTTCTGTCAATATGGGGTGCTGTGTGTACATTAATGAGGAAAAAAAATTAACTTAAATGATTTTAGCAAATGGCTGCAATATAACAAAGAGTGAAAAATTTAAGGGGGTCTGAATACTTTCCGTACCCACTGTAAATAATACTAAAATGACATTGGATTGAATTTGAGCCATTTCCTGGTTTTGATAAAAGTGATGATCTCTGGCCACAAGCTCCCTTCTGCCAAATTAGAAGACTAAAATTTACAAAGTTAATATCTAATGAGTCAGCCATGAAATCCTCACTATTTTCCGGTGGTGCAGCTGGCAGTAGATTAACACCCTACTTTTGGTTTTTGTGAGGCCCAAAATGCTCTTGACATGGATATTATTATGCAAAAGAAAGCTGCGATCAAGCAATATTTGTATGAGTTCCTAAAGTGATACTGCATGTCTGACTGTTACTGTCCTTTGTGTACATTTGCATGAATAAGTTGATGTGAATGTTTATGCTTGTTTGAGCGAGTGGCCCATTCTGTTATGTCTGTATTTATCGACGTGTGTGTGTAAATAAGTATATATATATATATATATATATATATATATATATATATATATATATATATATATATATATACATACAGAGCAAAAC
>NW_015505750.1:137442-138558 GCF_001515645.1 Sinocyclocheilus grahami
GTTATGTCTGTATCTATCTATGTGTGTGTGTGAATAAATATATATATATATATATATATATATATATATATATATATATTCATACAGTCATGGCCAAAAATACCCTCGGCACCCTTGGTAAATATGATCAAAGAAGGCTGTGAAAATGTATCTGCATTGTTAATCCTTTTGATCTTTTATTAAAAAAATTCACATAAATCTAACCTTTCATTGGATAATAAGAATTTTAAATGGGGGGAAATATCATTATGAAAGAAATGTTTTTCTCTAATACACATTGGCCACAATTAAATGCACCCTTTTATTCAATACTTTTTGAAACCTCCTTTTGCCAGTTTAACGGCTCAAATTTTTCTCCTATAATGCCTGATGAGGTTAGAGAACACCTGACAAGAGATAAGAGACCATTCCTTCATCCAGAATCACTCCAGACCCTTCAGATTCCCAGCTCCATGTTGGTGCTTCTTCTCTTCAGTTCACCACACTAATTTTCAAGAGGGTTCAGGTCAGAGGGCTGGAATGGCCATAGCAGAAGCTTGGTTTTGTGCTCAGTGACCCATTTTTGTGTTGTTTTTGAGGTTTGTGTTTGGATTATTATACGGTTGGAAGATGCAAACATGGCCCATTATAAGATTTCTAACAGAGCCAGTCACTTATTGATTTTTTTATCTGTTGGTATTTGATAGAATCCATGATGCCATGTATCTAAACAAGATGTCCAGGACCTCCAGCAGAAATATAGGCCCACAACATCAAAAATACAGCAGTATATTTCATTGTACACATGGGGTACTTTTTATCCTTGTGTTCACCAAACCCGTCTTGAATGTTTGTTGCTAAAAAGCTAATTTTTCAGTTTCATCTGACCATAGAAGCCAGTCCCATTTGAAGTTCCAGTCGTGTCTGATAACTGAATATGCTGGAGTTTTTTATTAGATGAGCTAGGAGAATTTTTCTTTGAAACTCCCAAACATCATGTGGTGATGTAGGTGCTGTTTGACAATTTTTTTTTAAGGTTTGCTGACCCCGAGACTCAACTATTTTCTGCAATTCTCCAGCTGTGGTCCTTGGAGAGTCTTTAGCCACTCAAACTCTCCTCCTCACCGTGCATTAGGA
>NW_015505750.1:138719-244787 GCF_001515645.1 Sinocyclocheilus grahami
AATTCTTAATTATTGCCCTGATGGTGGAAATGGGAATTTTCACTGCTCTAGCTCTTTTCTTAAAGCCACTTCACTAATTTGTGAAGCTCAATTATCTTTTGATGCACATCAGAAATATATTCTTTGGTTTTTTTCATTGTGATGGATGATTAAGGGAATTTGGGTTTTGTTTTCCCTCCTATTTATATTTTTGTGAAACAGGAAGCCATGGCTGGATAATTTCATGTTCATAATCACCCTGGAGTTCTCAAAATTGTGAATATGAATGGAAATATACTTCAGAGATATTTTACTCATAAGAATTTCTAGGGCTGCCAATAATTGTGTCCAACGTGTATTTGAGAAAAACATTTATTTCATAATGATATTTCCCCCATTTTAAATTCTTATTATCCAATGAAAGGTTAGATTTTTGTGAATTTTTAAAATAAAAGATAAAAAGGATTAACAATGCAGATAAATTTTCACAGCCGCCTTTGATCATATTTACCAAGGGTGCCGATATTTTTGGCCATGACAGTATATATGTATGTGTGATGTGTAGGTGCTGGACGGCAGTGATAGTCAGTACTCAGGGATGCAGATCGGCACACTGCAGGATGAGGAAGAGGAGGGCGCAGCTCCACCGCCTGATAAACCTCCAGAGCCTTTCTCTCAGTCAGCACTGGGTACATATTCATTTAGTACACTTTCTCAGCAATACACCCTGTTCTAATGGTCTAACTTGGGTGTGAAGTGCTCATGTTTATTTGTCATCCTTTTAGCTCACAGTTCTGTTTTCTCTCGTTGTCAGCTTTAAGTAAGCCGCATCTTCTGGAGGGAAAAGGTCACAACAGGCAATCATCTGATAGCAGTGTGGATCGATTCATACCAAAGGAAGAGGTTCTGGAACCTGCAGAACACGACAACAAGGTGAACACACACATAGGGCCCTATTTTAACGATCAAAGCGCATGGTCTAAAGCACACAGCGCAATTGCGCTTAGGGCGTTTCCGAATCCACTTTTGCTAGTTTAAGGATGGGAAAAATGGTCTGCGCTCCCGGTGCATGGTCTAAAAGGGTTGTCCCTATTCTCTTAATAAGTAATTGGTGTGTTTTGGGCGTAACGTGTCATGAACCAATCAGAGTCTCATCTCCCATTCCCTTTAAAAGCCAGTTGCGCTCGCGCCATGGCGGATTCGCTATTTACATGGCGGAATTTGCAAGCGGAAAAAACGAACGCTTCTCTAGTGAAGAAACGGATCTGCTCATGCGCGTAATTCTGATACATGCAAAGACTATCCATTATGACATGTAGCCATATTTATATTTATGTACAGAATAATAATATTTTACATTTTAATCCTTTTAACATTTAAAAAAATGTTTGTGTGCTGTTGCGCATCCCTGTGTGTGTAATAAGCAAAGTGTACGCGTGTTGTGCACCCGCCTAGGCGCATATTACTAATGCGCTCTTTAAATAACGAAGAAAAAAACTATTGCGCCAGACTTTAGACCAGGTTTTTGTTGGTCAATGGCGCAGTCTATTTCAGTTGCCTCAAAATAGCAACGCGCCAGCAATGCGCCTGAACACACCTCGTTTTCAGACCAGCATGCCCATGAGCGCACAAATGAGTGCAAATGCATTTGCTATTTAAACAACGTGGCGCAGGACATGAAAATGGCAATTGCGTCATGCTGAAACTAGCAAAAAACACTTGCGTCGCGCCTGGCGCCACATTGCACCGGGTGTATGATAGGGCCCATAGTCTGTGTAGTCCAAATGAATAATGTTGTGCATCTCAAGTTCTCTCAGATTCATTACAAAGATCTAGTAGTTAAACTGCACAGTCTGTGAATATTTTGTACGTGTTCTGTGTGTTTTAGCCATCTAGGATTAAAGGAGATATTGGTCACTATACTGACTCAAAGAAAGAGCCTCTGGTACACTGTGTCCGGCTGTTGGCTGCCTCCTTCCTGCTCACCTTCCAAAGAAATGGTGAGAAAAGACATGAACTCTCATGTGTTGCTTGACTCTGTATTGTCTCAATAAGCATACAAGTGCTTTTGGGTGTTGGTATTTGCTACTTGAACATTAAAGTGTCTTTCTTCATAAAATAATGTGTGTGTGTGTGTGTTGTAGGTCTGGTTCCTGATAATGAGGTCCGTGTGAGCGTTAAGGCATTAGCCGTTAGCTGTGTGGGGGCAGCAGCAACTCTTCTACCCGAAGCCTTCTTCAACAAACTCTACTTGCAGCCAATAGAAGGGCAAGAACCAGATGGTGAGAAAAACACTGACCCCTATCCAAGGATTCTGTTAATTCATGGGTCAATTGAATCACTCGCTCTTGCTTGTTTTGTTTAGTTTGAGTGGTTATTTTTTTTTACATTTGTTATAACATTTTTTGTTTATACATTTTATTTTTGTTTTGATGTCTTTTGTTTTGTCTTTAAATTTGTTTTTATTTAGTTTCTGTTTAGTTTTTTTTGTACATATGTGTCCCATTTTTTGGTAGGGAAGAGTCGAGGACTCAGGCGCAGAGCTCAACAGGCTTTATCATAATTCAAAAATAAAACAAAAAACTACCCCGTAGGGTAAAATACTTAGCCACTGCAAAATAAGACAGGATGCGGCAGGGCAGGACACACTGGGAACCAACAGGACCACAGGAACATTTGATGACTGTCTGGCACAGAACAGAGAGCATAGGGAGAATAATTAGGGAAATAAATAAGGAGAGTTTCAGAGGAGAGCAGGTGAGGCAAATGAACCATAAAATATATGTAATCACACAAAACATGACACCATGAGAACACATTGCCTATGAGAACCTTCATGAACCTTGTGCTCACAGAAAACAAGATAACACGGAAACACACAGCCAATGGAAAGTCACACAAGCTGTGTGCTATATTAAACACACCTTCCCAGTCAAAACATAATCCACTTGGTCGACAAAAACACACAAGACAAGAGCATACAGTGAGGGAATGACCTCTCCAGACATCCACTCACAACAAAAGGCTACATTTTGAGCATGACTGTCCAGACCCCAAAACTGAATTGATACCAAACTAGATTACTGAAACTGTTTGTGTGAACAGAGCAACAGTACATCAGTGATATTCTGCAGTACATTGAACATGGGGATCCTCAGATCAGAGGAGCCACAGCCATCCTGTGTGGGGCTTTAATCCAAGCCATCCAGCTCAATACACGCTACAACACGGAGACATGGCTGTCCCAGATCCACTCCATCACAGGTGAGAACTACTGCTACAGCTTGATCAAATTAATCACACACTCTAAGGCTTGTTTTCACATTCTCTGTCTTTCTGTTTTCTCAGGAAACTCTATGACACTCGAAAACTTTGTGCCTCTGCTGCAGCGAAGTCTGAAAGATGAATCTTCAGTCACATGTAAAATGGCCTGTGCTGCTATTAGGGTGAGAATATATATTTATACTGTACATAGATGCTCCTCGGATCATTTTACACATGTAAAGAGTGCTAGTTTAAATCTGTCTGTTAGGTTTAGAAGATTAAAAAAAATATTGTGTTTTTACACAACTACAGCACTGTATTATGGCGTTGTGCAGTGGCAGTCTAAGTGAACTTGGCCTGCAGCTGCTCATTGATCTGCTGACCCTGAAGGACTGCTCCTATTGGCTGGTTCGCACTGAGCTTTTGGAGACGCTTGCTGAGATTGATTTCCGGTAAGTGGCCTCAAACTAGGGCTGCACGATATATCGTTTCAGCATCGATATCGCGATGTGCGCATCCGCGATAGTCACATCGCAGGATGTGCGATGTTTAGTATACTGATCGTTATATTTATACTGATTGTTTTCTTTGCTCACACACAGACACTGTGTCTACACCGGATGCGACAGCTGTACAGAGATATGCATTTAGTAGCAGAGCTACTGCCCGCGATTTTCAGTGCTGGAAATCTGTTTATCCTTTGTTGAAACTTCCGCATCGTCTTGGAGAGCGCAGGTCACGGTTGCATAGCGTTTTTAGGCGCGACATGTGAATGGCCCCAAAGTCTGTTTACACTGGACGTGACAAAGCGACTGTTGCATCATCATTTGAACTTTGTGTCAGTACGTCATAAAGAGAGCAATGCATCAGTTTACTGTCGAGGATTTGTCATGTCGTGCCGCGCCACACCCAGTGTAGACAGTCACACAGCATCACTGATTATAATGGATTCTATTGTATTTTGTCGCGCCGCTCGAGTCCAATGTAGACGCGGTGAGAGCCACGCAGATGCACGTGGACACTGAATTCTGTTCACTTCTGCATCTATCTGTGCCTGACATACTGTGTACTGCAAGTATCCTTGTAAACGCAGTTGCTTATGGTAAACAATTGAGAAAGAAAATGGATGTGTAAAGTTAACAGTATATTGGTTCACAGCAGTTTAATGTTCCTATTGCTTTCTCTGTCATGAACGTTAATCAAACAACAAAACACAAAGAAAAATCACTTTTGTAGCTTTAACACAGATTTGTTATATTTAATTTATAGTGAAATCTATGCAGTGTTATTTTAATTTTGATTATTCAATTTCTGTACCGGAATACTGTTAGACTTACCTGAAATATATAAAGCACTGCTTATTTCATTTGTATCTTTGTTCTGTTATTTATCTATGCTTGTGCTGATTTACTCGCCTACAAAATCACCCCAATCATTGATTATTTTTTTTCTAAATATAGAGCTATTGAAGTCATCTGATTTTTTTTTCTATATCGCAATATATATCGCAGAAAAAAAAAAACATCGCAATGTGAGTTTTTTCCAATATCGCGCAGCCCTAACTCAAACTTTACTTGTATTTTAATATCGTAAAGCACATTTTGATACAATAATTTAAAAGGCACATATATTCATACATATATTCATATGTAACTGCTGAACTTTATGGAAAGAATCAAACATCTAATTATTAAAGTCACCTACTGTTTCTGTGTTTGGCAGGTTAGTGAGTTTCTTGGAGAGAAAAACTGAGAAGTTGCACAAAGGAGAGCATCACTATACCGGGGTAAGTCATCTCTCTTTCTCTCTTTACTCCGTTTAAGATGAAGGATTCATTTGTTGTATTAATCTAGTATTAAATAATGATTAAAAGAATAATAAAAAATAATTCTGTCATCATTTATTCTCCTTTTTGTTGTTCTCATATGACTTTCTTTCATGAAAAGGATACATTTTTGAAGAATATACTGGTCATTATTTTATGTCTTAAAAGTCAAAAGCATCTTACACACTTTACCTAAAAATCATGTAAATTGAAAAATTAAATTAGCCATTTTATATACACTTCCGGAATGTTAAATAATAATGTTTTATCCATGTTATATACCATAGCTATAATATATTTTAAACAAAAATATTTGTAGAATACAATTAATATTTTATAATTAATATTTTAATTTTATTAAAATTGTTTCAGTTGTTGAGGCTCCAGGACAGGGTTCTAAATGATGTTGTGCTTTATCTACTGAGCGATGAGGACCCGCGTGTGAGACATGTGGCAGCAAACACCATCAGCAGGTATTCAGACATTTCATCTCTGACTGATCATCTCCCACAGATCTTGCACATCACAGATCTCACACTCTTGAGTTTGCTCAATCTTTCTCTACTCAGGTTGGTGCCCAGGTTGTTCTTTGACTGTGACCAGGCTCAGACAGACCCGGTTGTGGCCATAGCTCGAGATCAGAGCAGTGTGTACCTGCAGCTGCTAATGCACGAGACCCAGCCTCCATCACAGTTCACTGTCAGCACTATTACACGGTACACTAATGCTCTTCTTTTTTTGCATGACATGTTTAAATGGTTGCTTTCATTTGTATTCATTTATTTATTTATTCAGCAAGGGCACATCAATTGATGTAAAAGTAAATATAATGTTACAAAATTTTCTATTTCAAATAAATGCTGAACGTTCTATTCATCAAGAATCCTGAGAAAAAAAAAATGTATCACTGTTTCCACAAAAA
Source organism: Sinocyclocheilus grahami (assembly GCF_001515645.1). Lineage (NCBI taxonomy): Eukaryota > Metazoa > Chordata > Actinopteri > Cypriniformes > Cyprinidae > Sinocyclocheilus > Sinocyclocheilus grahami. Next base: position 144,710 of record NW_015505750.1, read on the forward strand.
TATTAAGCAGAACATCTGTTATCAACATTGATAATAATAAGAAATGTTTCTTGAGAAGCAAATCAGCATATTAGAATGATTTCTGAAGGATCATGTGACGCTCAAGACTGGAGTAATGATGCTGAAAATTCAGCCTTGCCATTATAGGAATAAATTACATTTTAAAATACTGTATATTATAATACAAAACAGCTGTTTTAAATTGTAACAGTATTTTGCAATATTACTGTTTTTACACACAAATAAATGCAGCCTTGGTGAGCATAATAGACTTACTGACCCCAGAGTTTTGAATGGTTGTGTATTTGGCTTTAATCTAATTTCTAATGTGATCACTGCAGAACATACCGTGGCTACAATCTGGGTGAGAGCGCACCGGATGTTACAGTGGAGAACAACCTATCTCGGGTCATCGCTGCCATCTCCCACGCCCTCACCTCTTCCACTTCCAGAGCCACCACCGTGAGTCCCTTAAAATATTGCATATAGTGGACTATTTCCAAATTACAAGATTAAAAAAAAAAAGTCATAATAGAATACCTCTGTGGGCTTCTTCTGGTTGGTGGTACAAAAATAAGAAACAGCTGCTGTAATTATGATGAGTGGTCTTATTTGGACTCAAGATCCAATCTCTATACTTTAATGTCATCGCTCTAGTTTGGCTGTTGTGAGGCTCTGTGCCTTTTGTCCAGCACCTTCCCAGTGTGCACTTGGAGCACAGGCTGGCATTGTGGCTTTGTGTGCTCTTCTGTCTTTCATCTCAACCGCTCCAGCCAGTACCGCAGCCGAGGACGTTCCTTAAGGTACACACTCATAATCTGAATTCACACTCGGAATCTGAACCTTACAGCAGTAAAGTCTTCCATTAGGACCAAGATTAAAACCTGCTTATAGTAGATTTGTTGTCTTGATCATATTGTTAGTGTAGAAGAATATAAAAAGCCAGTCTCCATTGCCAATGTAAGTGCATTTGTTTATCTTGTCTGTTTCACTCTGCAGTAGTATAAATGTTTTTGTTCTTCTGCAGTCTCTCTCAGCCTGGTGGTAGTGAGGACATGCGCCGGTCTCTGACGGTCGGTGTGACAAGTATGGTTTTGTCTCTCATCTCCTCTGCCTGGTTCCCTCTTGATCTGTCTGCCCATCAGGCTGCTCTGCTACTGGCTGGAAACCTTCTCGCGGGTACAAACTCATTTAGATTAGAGCATTTTTTTTAGAAGAGTGTAATTTTTTTAATGAAATGTGTTAACACAATCGCCCATAAAGTAGTAACAATAAAATTCTTTGTTAAATTTAAAGGGGATCTTAGGTTATTTAGATCTAATTTACCCTTCCTCAGCCCCACTTGTCTGTTGGGGGCCTTTTTTTGACTCAGAACATAAAAAGTGTTATATATATATATATGATTTTTTTTTTTAATGAAATTATATAAAGCTAATTATTCCCTGGAGTAGTAACAGAAGTATGCATATATGATTTTAGGTTGTTTAGATCTTATTTAGGTCTTATTTACGTGTAAGTTTCTCAATTGCACCATCATTTGTATAAGCAAACGTTTGGAACTTCACTACAGTAAAAATCTACACTTCTATAAGTATAGATAAAAATCTTTTGCACTTTGGATGTTTTATAGTCTCGGTCCTTTATTTCTATGTGTGTTTGTTCACCGTTGATATGTAGATTTTATTATTGGTTGATATTTTGATTTTATTCAATACATAAATTCTCTGCATTATAATCTTTCCCATTCATTTCCTGTGGTCGGTCAGTTTTGCCCGCCAAAGTGTCCACTCACTGAATTAAGTTATTTGTTTTGTTTGTTCAGATTGCATATCTCAAAAAAAGTCACCAAATTTTGAACCACTCAGATTAAGGAAACCTTAATTTTTATTAAATAAACACTAATGAAACCTGTCAAAAATGACCAAATAGCCTGAGGAGTGTTAAGTGTGATTTTATTCTCTTCATCCAAGGCTAATGAAAGTCTCATCTCTGGAGCTATTAAAATTTTTTGTGTTTTTTTTACTTCGTTTTAGACCCGTTTGTTTTTAAAATGTTGTTTTCTACCTGTTTTGTAGCTGTTGCACCTAAGTGCATGAAGAGCCCGTGGGCAGGTGAGGAAGAGTCTAACCCCGCCCCCTCAAAGGTAGAGGAGGCGTGGTCTGCTCTTAACGACCACTCTCTGGTTGTTATGGTGGAGCAGCTGTTCTCACACCTGCTGAAGATCCTTAACATCTGTGCCCATGTGCTGGATGACACACCCCCAGGCCCTGCGGTCAAGGTAAAGGAATTCAATAGGTCCCGATTACAATAATATTTTAAGTGTACAACACATCAGTAATATTTAATATTTACAAACTGTATTAAAAGCTTCATTGTTTCTGTTAAACTTTCCTTCCAGGCTACTTTACCCTCATTGGGCAACACTCCATCTCTCAGTCCAATCAGACGGAAGGGTAAAGAGAAGGAGATGATGGAGCCGAGCACCACCCCCATGAGCCCAAAGAAAGGAGGAGAAGCCAACACAGGTACAGTCACACCTACAGTGCCACATGTAGACCATACATAAGAATAATTCTACTGGGTATGCAAAAGAAAATAGGTCTCATGGTGCTATTCGTTATTTATTAATTGAATATTTACAGGTATCTTGCACTGTTTTTCCATACAGGCAGATCGGCGGACAGCACAGCGACACCAGCAGCTAACAAATCCACCACTCTGGGCAGCTTTTATCACCTCCCTCCTTATCTGAAGCTTTATGATGCACTGAGAGCTACACATGCTAACTACAAAGTCACATTAGACCTTCACAACACTAATGAGAAGTTTGGGAGTTTCCTGAGGTCGGCGCTTGATGTCCTTTCACAGCTGCTTGAGATGGCCACCCTGCATGATATTGGCAAAGTATGACGTCAAAGCCTAATTCCATCTTGTCATTGAATAAATTATGATGTCTGAGCAAAATTAATGTCAAGAACAAACTTTAACCCTGTTTTTAATCTGTCTAGTGTGTCGAAGAGATCCTGGGTTACCTCAAGTCCTGTTTCTCACGGGAACCCACTATGGCCACTGTGTGTGTTCAGCAGGTTAGACATGCGTAACTCTTTTGTTTCAGTCCATGGCATTACAAAGTCCTGGGCTTCACCATGTGCTCTGTGCTTACAGCTGTTAAAGGCGTTGTTTGGGACCAATCTTGCATCTCAGTATGAGGGGGCATCATCTCACCCATGTCGGTCCCAGGGCAAGGCCCTCCGGCTCGGCTCGACCAGTGTCAGACCCGGCCTTTACCATTACTGTTTCATGGCCCCATACACTCACTTTACCCAGGCCCTCGCAGATGCCAGCCTCAGAAACATGGTGCAAGCTGAACAAGAACAGGACGCCTCTGGGTGAGAGAGAGTGTGCTTGTGTTATAACATTTCCTCATAGAGACAAATCTATAAATAGAAAATTAAGAGGCCCATTATGACTAAACATGTCATTTCCATAATCCCATAGGTGGTTTGATGTCATGCAAAAAGTCTCCAATCAACTGAGGTCAAGTATCACCAATGTTACTCGCCACCGAGGAGACAAGGTAAGTTGCCCCATAATTCGTTACTATAATTATAAAATAACAAAATATACAGAAATGTTAAAGATGTTGAGTTACATTGGAAGTGAAAACAGTGGGGATACCTGTGACACAAATCATTATATCAAATAAAAAATATTTATAAATATTTCTTATTTGTTAATAAATAATAAAATATTGTGGTAGAAGAGGAATATATGGAAATATATGGAAAAATTGATATATTTTGGGAAACTTTTTTTTTTGTAATTTTGTTTAGTTATTTGATGGGTCTGTTTTATTGTATTTGTTATGACGTGGTATTGTTATTTGTTGCTCTTATTTATATCATAATTTTGACAATGTTTTGTTTATGTCTATACTATCATGAGGTGAATGTACCAACTGGAACAGTAAAATATATTTCAGATCAGTATTTTTTGTTTTATGTGCTTTTGTCATTTTTATTAGGTTTTTTATATTTATGTTTAGCTTTAATTTTTTTTAGTGTTAATAATTTTAGTACTTCATCTTAAACTTGTTTCAGTTAGTTGCCAATGCATAGTTTCTATTAACAAAATATACAGAAATGTTAAAGATGTTGAGTTACATTGGAAGTGAAAACAGTGGGGATACCTGTGACACAAATCATTATATCAAATAAAAAATATTTATAAATATTTCTTATTTGTTAATAAATAATAAAATATTGTGGTAGAAGAGGAATATATGGAAATATATGGAAAAATTGATATATTTTGGGAAACTTTTTTTTTTGTAATTTTGTTTAGTTATTTGATGGGTCTGTTTTATTGTATTTGTTATGATGTGGTATTGTTATTTGTTGCTCTTATTTATATCATAATTTTGACAATGTTTTGTTTATGTGTATACTCAGATCAGTATTTTTTGTTTTATGTGCTTTTGTCATTTTTATTAGGTTTTTTATATTTATGTTTAGCTTTAATTTTTTTTGTGTTAATAATTTTAGTACTTCATCTTAAACTTGTTTCAGTTAGTTGCCAATGCATAGTTTCTATTTTTTTTTTCATTTTTGTTTAATTTAATTTCATCTTATTTTAATGGGCAAAATGATTTTTAATAATTTTACTTTGTTTTATTAAACAATAACAATACTAATGTCTTGACCACTCACTACATTTCAAGTGTCTAATAGTAGGCACTACTTGTGTGTGTTTCAGAATGCCATTCATAATCATATCCGTTTGTTTGAGCCACTGGTGATAAAGGCTCTGAAGCAGTACACCACCAGCACCTCAGTGGCCCTACAAAGACAGGTGCTGGACCTACTCACCCAACTTGTGCAGCTCCGGGTCAACTACTGTTTGCTTGATTCAGACCAGGTAAGTCGTTTAGAGCTGTGGATTAAACTCCTACTGAGTCAACATGCTAATCTCCATTTTACTCCATTAATTGAGAATCAAAAGAAATCTTATTTTATTTCTACATTAGACTTGCATAGTGCTAATATTTTTACTATCCTGTGTTTGTTTCAGGTATTCATTGGTTTTGTGCTGAAGCAGTTTGAGTATATTGAAGTGGGGCAGTTCAGGTAAGACCTTCTGACATAGTCACCATAACATACACTACCAATCAAAAGTTTGGGGTCATATTCTTCAAGTAACAGTTGTGCGTATTAATATTTTTGTAGAAACTGTGATACATAAAAAAAAAAGATTCTTTGACGAATTGCAACTTAAAAGAACATTTATTAGAAATAGAATCTTTTGGTAACATAATTTTTTGGTAACTTTTAAGTTGCATTCTTGCTGAATAACACTATTAGTTTATTTATTTATTATTATTATTACTATTTTTTAAAAATCTTACTGATCCCAAACTTTCCAATGGCAGAGTACACTTAAATGCACAGATTTGCTAATGTCATTAGTTTGCACTAAAGTGATTTATTTTTCCTATGTAGACACTCTGAAGAGATTGTGCCCAACATTTTCTTTTTCCTGGTTCTGCTGTCCTATGAGCGCTACCACTCCAAACAGATCATCAGCATCCCAAAGATCATACAGCTGTGTGACGGCATTATGGCCAGCGACAGGAAGGCAGTAACACATGGTGTGTAGAATCACAATACGAATATATATTCACATCCTTGAGGAGAATATGTAATGACTGTTTTAAGGCTGTAAAATTTCACATAATATGACATCTAGTTTAAACATGAATCTAATCATTTGAAAAAGTTAGACTGTTGATTCTTATGCTTCTCTTTATTTCCCAGCAATCCCTGCACTGCAGCCTATAGTACACGACCTCTTTGTGCTGCGGGGCTCCAATAAAGCAGATGCAGGGAAGGAGCTGGACACTCAAAAGGAGGTGGTGGTGTCTATGCTGCTACGCCTCATACAACACCATCAGGTAACACTTCTGGTGTTCTGGTGCATGTGTGTGTTGCATTCATGGATTTTCCTGTAAATTAATGGATGCTTCTGTGTGTAGGTGCTGGAGATGTTTATTCTAGTCCTACAGCAGTGCCATAAAGAGAATGAAGATAAGTGGAAGAGGCTTTCACGACAGATTGCTGACATCATCCTTCCAATGATCGGCAAACAGCAAGTACGGTTCTGTCTAATCTACCTCCTGTCCTGATATAATCGTGTTTTCAAGAGTTTCATCTCAAATTCAGAATAAAATCTAATGAACAGTTTTTTTTTTAATATGTGTACTTTACAGATTTGCTTTTGTTTGCTTGACAGATGCACCTGAACTCCCATGAGGCTTTGGGTGTGTTAAACACACTGTTCGAGACAGTGGCTCCCTCCTCTCTGCGGCCTGTGGACATGCTACTGAAGAGCATGTTCATCACACCTTCTACACTAGTGAGAACCTTCAGTCACGCATCACTTGGATTACTTTCCTCGTGCAGTATACTGTATATTATTATCAGGCGAATTTGTGGACAAAATGGTTCATTGTCTATGTCAGTAGTGTAACAATACACACTATATGGACAGTGTAGAGCATTTGTGAGATAAGGCACTGATGTTGAATGAGAAGGCCTGGCTCGCAATCTCCATTCCAGTTCATCCCAAAGGTGCTCAGTGGAATAGAATCTTTTGGTAACATAATTTTTTGGTAACTTTTAAGTTGCATTCTTGCTGAATAACACTATTAGTTTATTTATTTATTATTATTATTACTATTTTTTAAAAATCTTACTGATCCCAAACTTTCCAATGGCAGAGTACACTTAAATGCACAGATTTGCTAATGTCATTAGTTTGCACTAAAGTGATTTATTTTTCCTATGTAGACACTCTGAAGAGATTGTGCCCAACATTTTCTTTTTCCTGGTTCTGCTGTCCTATGAGCGCTACCACTCCAAACAGATCATCAGCATCCCAAAGATCATACAGCTGTGTGACGGCATTATGGCCAGCGACAGGAAGGCAGTAACACATGGTGTGTAGAATCACAATACGAATATATATTCACATCCTTGAGGAGAATATGTAATGACTGTTTTAAGGCTGTAAAATTTCACATAATATGACATCTAGTTTAAACATGAATCTAATCATTTGAAAAAGTTAGACTGTTGATTCTTATGCTTCTCTTTATTTCCCAGCAATCCCTGCACTGCAGCCTATAGTACACGACCTCTTTGTGCTGCGGGGCTCCAATAAAGCAGATGCAGGGAAGGAGCTGGACACTCAAAAGGAGGTGGTGGTGTCTATGCTGCTACGCCTCATACAACACCATCAGGTAACACTTCTGGTGTTCTGGTGCATGTGTGTGTTGCATTCATGGATTTTCCTGTAAATTAATGGATGCTTCTGTGTGTAGGTGCTGGAGATGTTTATTCTAGTCCTACAGCAGTGCCATAAAGAGAATGAAGATAAGTGGAAGAGGCTTTCACGACAGATTGCTGACATCATCCTTCCAATGATCGGCAAACAGCAAGTACGGTTCTGTCTAATCTACCTCCTGTCCTGATATAATCGTGTTTTCAAGAGTTTCATCTCAAATTCAGAATAAAATCTAATGAACAGTTTTTTTTTTAATATGTGTACTTTACAGATTTGCTTTTGTTTGCTTGACAGATGCACCTGAACTCCCATGAGGCTTTGGGTGTGTTAAACACACTGTTCGAGACAGTGGCTCCCTCCTCTCTGCGGCCTGTGGACATGCTACTGAAGAGCATGTTCATCACACCTTCTACACTAGTGAGAACCTTCAGTCACGCATCACTTGGATTACTTTCCTCGTGCAGTATACTGTATATTATTATCAGGCGAATTTGTGGACAAAATGGTTCATTGTCTATGTCAGTAGTGTAACAATACACACTATATGGACAGTGTAGAGCATTTGTGAGATAAGGCACTGATGTTGAATGAGAAGGCCTGGCTCGCAATCTCCATTCCAGTTCATCCCAAAGGTGCTCAGTGGGGTTGAGGTCAGGGCTCTGTGTGGGCCAGTCAAGTTCTTCCACACAACTCATCCAACCATGTCTTTAAGGACTTTGCTTTGTGCACTGAGGCACAGTCGTGCTGGAATATAAAAAGGGCCTTCCCTAAACTGTTCCCACAAATTTGGAAGCATAGTATTGTCCAAAATGTATTGGTATGCTGAAGCATTATGATTGGCCTTCACTGGAATGATTGGCCACCATGGAAGCAAGTGGCGTTTTCAGGCATCTCCTGAAAAACAGCTTCATACCATTATCGCTCCTCTACCAAACTTTACAACTGGCACAGTGCAGTCAGGCAGGTAATGTTCTCCTGGTATCAGCCAAACCCAGACTCGCCTATGAGACTATTCTTCACTCCACAGAACATGTTTCCACTGCTCCATAGTCCAGTGGCGGCGTGCTTTACACCAGTCAATCTGACGCTTGGTATTGTGCTAGGTGAGACTTGCATGCAGCTGCTTAGCCATAAAAACCAGTCCATGAAGCAGTTTTTGTGCTGATATTAATGTCAGTAACAGTTTGGTTCTCTTTAGCTATGGAATCAGCAGAGTGTTGATGATTTTATGCACCATGCTCCTCAGCACTCGGTGACTTTACATGATCTTCCACTTTGTGGCTGATTTGCTGCTGTTCCTAAACACTTTCCAATAATATCACTCACAGCTGAATAGCAGAGATGAAATTTCACAGACTGACTTGTAGCAAAGGTGGTATCATATCACAGTACCACGCTTAAATTGACTGAGCTCTTTAGAACAACCCATTTTTTCACAAATGTTTGTAAATGCAGACTGCGTGGTTAGGTGCTTGTTTTTATTTAACTGTGGCAATGGGTCTGACTGAAACACCTGAATTCGGCAATTAAGAGGTGTGTCTCAATGCTTTTGTCCATATAGTGTATGAAGCATAGCTCAGACAGAAGTCACTTTTAGCAGCTTTCTGTTGGTACACGTGGTGAATTTGAGTGACAAACTATGTAGGGAAATCTTTTGCCTTCACACAAAATTCACTATCACATGGATTCCTATTGAAATTACAGTTTTTTTTTTTTTACCCACCGAAAAATTAGCTTGACAGTATTGCCAATGCACCTTAATCCTGTTAAGTGGCTCATTATTTGCCTGTTCTCTTCTGTAGGCATCAGTGGGTACGGTGCAGTTGTGGGTGTCTGGGATTCTCGCCATCCTGCGCGTCCTCATCTCACAGTCCACAGAGGACATCATTCTGTCTCGTATTCAGGAGCTTTCTTTGTCGCCATACCTCCTTTCCTGTCCCACCATCCGTCGATTGTGTGACGATTACCCCTCCCCTCCTGAAGCCCCGCCCACCACCATGGAAGACGCCAATGGAGAGCCACAGTGCGTCCCTCCTGAGGAAACGTTTGCTAGGTAATTGCTGGTCACTGGAAATAAAGTCAGTCAGTGTGGAAAAATGCTAAAATAAAATATATTGAGTAATAATAATAACCTTGATAATTATATTTGTTGTTGTTGTACAGTCATACTGAATGGGGAAAAACAGGTTTTCCTCCTTTTTGTATTATTAGTTGAATGCTTCTGCTAAAATGTTCCGTTGTTCTATGTTCTAAATGTTCATAGCAACAAAGCAAACACGACAACAATAATAATAATTATTTAATTAATCTCTTTTTGTTTATCAGGTTCTTATTGCAGTTAGTGGGGGTGTTGCTGGATGATATCGCCACTAAACAGGTGAAAGTTGATATGAGTGAACAACAGCACACGTTCTACTGTCAGCAGCTGGGCACACTGCTCATGTGTTTGATCCACATCTTCAAATCAGGTAGGCAGAATCTCGCATCTTAACTCATATAGTCACATGTCATGGTGTAAGAACCAAACACCGGCCCTTTACCAGCTCAGCAAATTTCTCAGTAAGTTCCCATTTGCCATCAACTTTCCAGGAATGTTCCGGCGAATCACGGCAGCGGGCAGCAGGCTGTTGAAGGCAGAGGAAGAGGAAGGGGGTAATTTTTATGCTTTGGAGGGTTTGAACAGCCTGGTGCTCCAGCTCATCACTACACACCCATCTCTGGTCCTGCTCTGGTGTCAGGTCCTTCTCATCATCAACTACACCAACTACACCTGGTGGTCAGAGGTGCATCAGACACCCAGGTCAGACTACATGCTAGCAGCCTAATGAGAAAGGCTGTTTAAAATGAAGCCTCATCCAACTGTTACAACCAGGCTAAGCAAAATTCTTGATACAACCCTCTACATTGCGAGTAAATCACTCGCATATGCGACTAAATCTTCACTCTGGGTGACTAAATGATGTCTAATATTAGCCAATGGCTAATAAATTCTTAGATTTTACTCGCCAGTGTGTGAGTTGGAGGCTGAGTATAAGTTTAGCACAGATATATTTTCACCCACAGAACACTGAGCGCTTCAGAGTTTCACTGTCCGTCAAGCGATCTGTGATATTTATAATTTCATCTCGATAGATGCGCAGCGCACCTGTGTTTGTGTATTTGGCGTAACGTACACTGTAGTGTGAAGGCGCACGACTTGCTGACGCTTTCTCTCACATGCACAAAGAGAGAGAGAGAGAGCGAGAGAGTCTTACATAACATGCAGAATTGATGTGATACATGTAAACGATATTCTTTGTTTGCTGATATTCTTAGTTCCTTTGGAATTCTTCAGCTTTTAAGAAGGGTTTTCCGGTAGTGGGCGGAACTAATGCGCAAACGACAATCTCATTAGCTGGTACTCACCTATTATCGTCCCTGTTTAGATTTCAGCAAATCAGTTTGAGCGAAAGCACACAACCTGATTAATATTCATGAATCCAGAGGCTCGTTAATCCTTGGTGCGCTTTATATTGTTCTTACTAGTAGAATTTGTATAATAATAATAATAATAATAATAATATCTTATCAGTATTATTGTTAGTTTTTTTTCTTTCAATTTTTTTTACAGGAACACTGAATGACCAAAAAAAGCACCAGCACCAGTCCTAAGTTTATGGTTATATAATATAGTATATACGTATAGTATTTCAGTCTGGCAAGTAAACAAAAAAAAATTACTAGCCAATGGCGAATCAATTGCCAAGGTGTCCGTAGAGGGTTGTGATAATTTTAGAAATAAATTGCTCTTTGTAAGGGCAAAAACAAATTGGCCTTCCACGTGTTGTGAGTCATTACAGTTATATGTTGGTAAAGTGAAGCTTGAAATTGCCCTTTGTAAGAGTCTATGGTAGATCTGTTGTTGTTTATACAAATATGTAACTTTGCCTTTAAGCAACTTGTTTTCCCTTTATAATTTCATCAGGAGGCACAGTCTGTCCAGCACTAAGCTGCTGAGTCCGCACTCATCTGGAGAGGAGGAGAGACCTGAGGGGAAGTTGGCTATGTGTAACAGAGAGATTGTCCGACGTGGAGCACTTATCCTCTTCTGTGACTATGTGGTGAGATTTCATAAGCAATGTGTGCCTTTTTTTTTTTTTTAAAGCAGTGTCTGAGCATGAGTTTTATTTTACCCATCTTAACTTCCATATCACTTAAGATTTTTTTTTTTTAAAGAAATTTTACTAGAAAATTCTGTCATCATTTACTCACCCTCAAATTGTCCCAATCCTGTGAGTTTCTTTCTTCTGCTGAACACAAAAAAATATACTTTAAAGAATGTGGGTGAACAAACAGTTGCTGGTCCCTATTGACTTCCGTAGTATGGAAAAAACAAAACAAATGGAAAGTCAATAGGGACCAGAAACAGTTTGGTTACCCACATTCTTCAAAATATCTTCTTTTGTGTTCTGCAGAAGAAATAAATTCTTACAGGTTTGGAACAACTTGAGGGTGAGTAAATTATGAGAGAACTTCCATTTTTGGGTGAACTGCCCCTTAAAGTGAGTGTACCGGCTATTATATATGCAAAATGGTATGGTACCATTATATAAAACATCTCTGTTTGCCAAGCTTACAATTCAGTATTGTATTTCATATGAAATATTTTATACATAGCACTTTACAAAAACTAAAAAGGTCATCTTTGTTTTTCCTCCTCCTGTCTCAGTGTCAAAACCTGCATGACTCTGAGCATCTGACATGGCTGACAGTGAATCATGTGAGTGATCTGATCAGTCTTTCCCATGAGCCTCCAGTGCAGGATCTCATCAGTGCTGTGCACCGAAATTCGGCAGCCAGCGGACTCTTCATACAGGCTATACAATCACGCTGCGACAATCTTTCTACTGTATGTATACGCACATGCACTGCATCTTCTTTTAGTTTGTGCTTTGCTTATCTTTTCAGTCACTTTTTGTTTTAAATGTGTAAATCTCCAGCCGGTAATGCTGAAGAAGACCTTGCAGTGTCTTGAGGGCATTCATCTAAGTCAGTCTGGGGCTCTGCTAATGCTATACGTGGACAAGCTACTCAACACGCCGTTCCGTGTGCTGGCTCGCATGGTGGACACACTCGCCTGCAGACGTGTGGAGATGCTGCTTGCCGAGACCTTGCAGGTAAAACACGGCCACACACACAGTAACAACTCACTACCAGCTTATTTTTAATAATTAAATAAAACTAAAATAATTGCAAATAAATCACTGAATTGAAATACTATGACAAAAAATGCAGTTAAAAATAAACAATTTAATGCAGCTCCCTGTGAAACTTCTACTACTGTAATAGATTGTGAGAATGGATGACTGATCAGGTGAGGTCAGGTGAGGAGGAGAACCAATCGCAGCCTCCAGCAAATTATCTCAAGGAACTGCCCATCTGAAACACAAACATACACATACACGGAGAGAACACAAGAGGGCAGAATGGAAACAACGAACAAAGGACTTAGGCTCATAACAACAGTCTATAACAAGCAATTCTGTAATATGGCAAGTCATTTGACTCCTAAATGATTCTTTTAGAAGCCAGTGGCTTCCCAGTCATTTTTAGTTATAATCAAGATCTATTCTTGTGTCTCACTTTAAGTCAAATACCACAAATCAGCTTTTCTTATTGTCAAAGACGATATTTGAAGCTCCCCCAAGAAATTCCTGGCAATTCTGCTGTAATGACAATACTGCTCATTTTCAAAAAAATGTATTATACAGAAACAAGGAGAGGCACTTTAAATTAGTTGAATTAAATATTTAAATATTTATATAAATATTATACATTACAATAAACATTTTGGATTAATAGTAGAGGTTTGATAGAAGTGGCTGGAAGACCTGCCAAGAGAGCATTGCAATAGTCCAGCCTGGATAGAACAAGAGCTTGAACAAGGAGTTGTGTTGCATGTTCTGAAAGAAAGGGCCTGATCTTCCTAATGTTGAATAAAGCAAATCTGCAGGACTGGGCAGTTTTAGCAATGTGGTCTGAGAAATTCAGCTTATCATCAAACACAAGTTTCTAGCTGTTTTTGAAGGAGTTATGGTTGATGAGCCTAACTGGATGGACCACAAACAGTTCTGTCTTAGTCAGGTTGAGTTGAAGGTGATGGTCCGTCATCCAACAAGAAATGTCTGTTAGACATGCTGAGATGTGAGCAGCTATCGTCGGATCATCAGGATGGAATGAGAGGTAGAGTTGAGTGTCATCAGCATAGCAGTGATATGAAAAGCCATGTTTCTGAATGACAGAACCTAGTGATGCCATGTAGACAGAGAAGAGGTACAAGAACTGAGCCCTGAGGCACCCCAGTAGCTAGATGTTGCGACTTGGACACCTCACCTCTCCAAGATATCTTGAAGGACCTATCTGAGAGATAAGACTCAAACCACTGGCGTGCGGTTCCTGAGATGCCATTTTCCAATAGGGTTGACAGGAGAATCTGGTGGTTCACCGTATCAAAAGCAGCGGACAGATCCAGCAAGATAAGTATAGAAGATTTGGAAGTCGCTCTTGCCAGTCTTAGGGCTTCAACAACTGAAACAAGGCAGTCTCGGTCGAATGTCCACTTCTGAAGCCAGATTGGTTGCTGTCCAGGAGGTTGTTCTGTGTGAGAAAGGCAGAGACTTGGTTGAACACAACTCGTTCAAGTGTTTTTGCAATGAAAGTTAGAAGGGAAACCGGTCTGTAGTTCTCTAAAAGAGTTGGGTTAAGAGTGTATTTCTTAAGAAGTGGGGTTATACGAGCCTGTTTAAATGTTGAGGGAAAAACACCAGTGTGAAGGGATGTGTTAACGATGTGAGTGAATGCAGGTACAACGGCAGGAGAAATGGCTTGAAGGAGATGTGATGAAATAGGATCAAGCGGACAAGTAGTAGGATGATTGGAAAGGATGAGTTTAGAGACTTCTGCCTCAGAGAGTGGAGAGAAGGATGAAAACGAGTGTATGTTTGCTGGTATGATGTGTTTGACAGTTTGTGGTGTGGCAAATTGTGCACTGAGGTTTGTAATTTTATTAATGAAGAATGTGGCAAAATATTAATAATAATATAATAATAATTTTAATGATTAGTTAAATTAAAATGACAGTTGTTGAGGGAACAAACTAAAATAAGTAATACAATGTCAGCTTACATCTGCTTTATATCATATTAAGCCATCTTGCAGCCCCCTTGGAAGGGCACCTAGTGGGCCCCGGACCCCTGGATGAGTACCACTGCACTAAATGGTTACCAATTGAGGATTGTGTTTTCTTCTCCTACTGTAGAATAGTATCGCTCAGCTGCCACTGGAGGAGCTGGACAGGATTCAGCAGTACCTGCAGACCAGTGGCCTTGCGCAAAGGTAAAGCGCCTCATCAGTTTACTTCTGATCTATTTGTTTTGTTGCTGTTGATAAGATCTCCCAACACTGCTTTTTAAAATGCCCTTTTTTTCCCTTATGTCAGGCATCAGCGGTTCTACTCTCTACTGGACAGGTTCAGAGCCACTGTTGCTGAAGATACCACGAGCCCTGCCGCCCCCATCACCTCGCACCCACTGGATGGGGACCTGCCCCCTCCCCCTGAAAATGTGGAACCCAATAAAGTATGAATTACTTTGGTTTCTAGCTGAAAATAGCTGAAAAATCCTTAGCAAAAACATAACATTTCTATTGTGTGTGTGCATTGCAGGAGTGGTATGTTGCTCTGGTGAAATCTCAGTGTTGTTTGAGACTTGAAGGAGCTCTATATGAAACTACAGAGCTGCTGACAAAACTTCCTCAATCTGACCTGAACGCAATCATGACCTGCAAGGTAAAGACCAAATAGACGCATATATCTCATTTTACAACATGAACAGACACTGAAGTCATGTTATTTTATTTGCAGGACTTTAACTTGTGTCTGCTGGCTTCATGTCTGAGTGTTGGGGTACAGAGGGTGTGTAAGGATCATGGGACGGTCATATTTGACACCGCTCAACAGGTGGCCTTCGAGCGATTGGCTGGTGTCATTGAGCTCCTCCCTTCCCCTCATCAGCCCCTCCTATCCTCCTCCAAAATGTGTGCGGACTATTGGGAGAAGCTTAATCAAGTCTACAGTGAGTCGCAGTCAGAATGAAGCTTATTCACTCCAAACAATAATTAAATAAGTTTAATCTAATGGCACATTCGTATATTCATGTTTTCTAATTTTGGTTAATGCTCACACTGGTATTTTAGGAACCTAATCAAATATGAATTGAATAAAATCTAATAATTTTACATTCATTTTAATTCATTATTAGCTTTTCATCAACTCACAAACCCCCTCCCTAACTGTTTGGGTAACTATTGGCTAACAACAATCCAAATCTGTTCCTCTACATTAGGTGGCACTGATCAACATACAAATGTGTACAATACTATAATCAAGGCAAAGGCAAACTTTGTTTAACATTGCTGTGGTCACTGCAAAATCCCCATCCTTACATTTGTGTTATCTCATTGTTTTGATGATTTTATTATTATTATTATTATTATAACAACATGGTGAAAATAGTAATAAAAATAAAATGAGTAGATCTGTCCAAACTTTCGTAGGTGTAAGTACATAGGAATTATCCTTGTGGCAAATGCTGCAAATTATAGTAAAGTGGTAATGAACACTCTCTCTTTGCATGTGTTTATGTGTGTGGTTGCAGGTGAGCCTGGGTTTTATCAGACAGTGTTGAGTCTGTGTGGCGTGTTGAGTCAGTACCTGCTGTCTCTGTCCAAACTGCCGTCCTCACTGCACATTCCCAAAGACAAAGAGACACTCATTACCACCTTCAGCACCCTCGCCATAGAGGTAAGACTGATGCATCCTTTGCAAATGGGATGATTTTATAGGGAATATTCTAGTGGTTGACCAATATGGATTGTTTGATCATTTGAAAATGAATCAATATTGAAAGAAAGATCTTGATTATGTAATTCTCTTATAGTATTTATCAGAAATAAACTTCTTAAAAACGTGAATAAAAAGGAAGTAAACACTATAACCGACAGTACAATCTCAATGCTGTTAAAATAAAAGCCTTGGCACTGTGAAAATAAATGTTTGGCACACATTGGTCAAACAGACAAACTTACCGAGTTATGCCAGTAAGTAAAAAACAGAGACGTTAGATATACAAAGACAGTGTATTCCTACTACTTATAAATGGGAGAAAGTGCAACACACAATATGGCGGAACAGTCCCGCCTTCTCAGTAAAAGAGCCAGTCGCCAGTTGATAAAGTCATCACCTTAGTCTTTTAAATTAGTCTTAGTCCTGTGTCAAATGTACTTTTTAATTATTACCATATTTAGTCAACCTTGTCCTGTTTTTGTTTAGTCAAGTTTTAATCTGCTAAATGTCTGAACATTTTAGTCTAGTTTTAGTCAATGAAAACTTAGTCATGTCTTCGTCATGTTGTATAATGGTTAAACTGAATTTATTTTTATTTTTTTAATTATCGCAATGATTGTTGTCATTTGAGAAATTTATTTTTACATTTCAGGTATTGTACAAATCATGTGGACTCATACACATAGTTTATTTTACCTTATCTAGTGTACTGATTTATTATAGGCTATTTAATATATAAATTAATATCAAAGACTTAGATTAGCACTCTCTCTGTCTACATTATGAAAACTGGTAAAAACAAACAAAAAATAGTTTAACAGTGAAATTCCTAATAGTAATTCCAAATTGCAATGGAATTATTGGATTTGCACTGTGTGTGTTCACTGTGTGTGTGTGTGTGTGTTCACTACTCACTGCTGTATGTGTGTACTTGGATGGGTTAAATATTTGACACCGCTCAACAGGTGGCCTTCGAGCGATTGGCTGGTGTCATTGAGCTCCTCCCTTCCCCTCATCAGCCCCTCCTATCCTCCTCCAAAATGTGTGCGGACTATTGGGAGAAGCTTAATCAAGTCTACAGTGAGTCGCAGTCAGAATGAAGCTTATTCACTCCAAACAATAATTAAATAAGTTTAATCTAATGGCACATTCGTATATTCATGTTTTCTAATTTTGGTTAATGCTCACACTGGTATTTTAGGAACCTAATCAAATATGAATTGAATAAAATCTAATAATTTTACATTCATTTTAATTCATTATTAGCTTTTCATCAACTCACAAACCCCCTCCCTAACTGTTTGGGTAACTATTGGCTAACAACAATCCAAATCTGTTCCTCTACATTAGGTGGCACTGATCAACATACAAATGTGTACAATACTATAATCAAGGCAAAGGCAAACTTTGTTTAACATTGCTGTGGTCACTGCAAAATCCCCATCCTTACATTTGTGTTATCTCATTGTTTTGATGATTTTATTATTATTATTATTATTATAACAACATGGTGAAAATAGTAATAAAAATAAAATGAGTAGATCTGTCCAAACTTTCGTAGGTGTAAGTACATAGGAATTATCCTTGTGGCAAATGCTGCAAATTATAGTAAAGTGGTAATGAACACTCTCTCTTTGCATGTGTTTATGTGTGTGGTTGCAGGTGAGCCTGGGTTTTATCAGACAGTGTTGAGTCTGTGTGGCGTGTTGAGTCAGTACCTGCTGTCTCTGTCCAAACTGCCGTCCTCACTGCACATTCCCAAAGACAAAGAGACACTCATTACCACCTTCAGCACCCTCGCCATAGAGGTAAGACTGATGCATCCTTTGCAAATGGGATGATTTTATAGGGAATATTCTAGTGGTTGACCAATATGGATTGTTTGATCATTTGAAAATGAATCAATATTGAAAGAAAGATCTTGATTATGTAATTCTCTTATAGTATTTATCAGAAATAAACTTCTTAAAAACGTGAATAAAAAGGAAGTAAACACTATAACCGACAGTACAATCTCAATGCTGTTAAAATAAAAGCCTTGGCACTGTGAAAATAAATGTTTGGCACACATTGGTCAAACAGACAAACTTACCGAGTTATGCCAGTAAGTAAAAAACAGAGACGTTAGATATACAAAGACAGTGTATTCCTACTACTTATAAATGGGAGAAAGTGCAACACACAATATGGCGGAACAGTCCCGCCTTCTCAGTAAAAGAGCCAGTCGCCAGTTGATAAAGTCATCACCTTAGTCTTTTAAATTAGTCTTAGTCCTGTGTCAAATGTACTTTTTAATTATTACCATATTTAGTCAACCTTGTCCTGTTTTTGTTTAGTCAAGTTT
The DNA here is from genome assembly GCF_001515645.1 of Sinocyclocheilus grahami. NCBI lineage: Eukaryota > Metazoa > Chordata > Actinopteri > Cypriniformes > Cyprinidae > Sinocyclocheilus > Sinocyclocheilus grahami. The sequence goes on from NW_015505750.1 coordinate 163,276, forward strand.
TAATCTGCTAAATGTCTGAACATTTTAGTCTAGTTTTAGTCAATGAAAACTTAGTCATGTCTTCGTCATGTTGTATAATGGTTAAACTGAATTTATTTTTATTTTTTTAATTATCGCAATGATTGTTGTCATTTGAGAAATTTATTTTTACATTTCAGGTATTGTACAAATCATGTGGACTCATACACATAGTTTATTTTACCTTATCTAGTGTACTGATTTATTATAGGCTATTTAATATATAAATTAATATCAAAGACTTAGATTAGCACTCTCTCTGTCTACATTATGAAAACTGGTAAAAACAAACAAAAAATAGTTTAACAGTGAAATTCCTAATAGTAATTCCAAATTGCAATGGAATTATTGGATTTGCACTGTGTGTGTTCACTGTGTGTGTGTGTGTGTGTTCACTACTCACTGCTGTATGTGTGTACTTGGATGGGTTAAATGCAGAGCACAAATTCGGAGTGAGACACCATACTTGGCCACATGTCACATCACTCACTCACTGTCACTCACTCACTCAATGATGTTTCTCTATTAAAACAACAGCGGTTGAGTAAGTGCGTTTATTTAGCAACTACAATCATAAACAAAATACTCGAGATCTCATGACAGAACACAGACAGACTGAATGACACTTTCATTTAAGCCGAACGTCTCACATGGAATTCGCTAAACTCCAGCTTACTTGTTTGTCTGTTTTCAGATCATCGTTCGCGCTTCCGCAATGTAGAGTGAGCGTGTGAGCATGGTTGCCAGATTGCAAAAATTAAGCAAAACACCGGACAGAAAATGTAACCTTTTAGCAGAGAAGCTCTGATTTGGGGATTTGAACTCTTGATATCTGGCAACCACGCACATGAAAGCTCGCGTAGGAGAGACATGTACAGTAGTCCACAATAATATTTTGTCTCCTTCTTTTTTCTCAACAATAACGAAGAAAAAAAAATTTGGTATAGTTTTTTAAATTTTTTTATACATTTTAGTCTCGTCTTTTATCGTCAACAATATTGCATGTTGGTATAGTCACAGTTATCGTTTATTGACCTTATTGTTGTCTCGTTAATTGACATGGGGAAAAAAGCTTGTCAATTATCATTTTTCGTCGACAAAATTAATGCTAGCATAGCATGCTCATTGGCTGGTCTATCCTGAAAAATAAGGTCTCCCTCAAGCCATCCTAGGTGTATATGATTTTGTTCTTTCAGATGAATACAATCGGAGTTATATTTAAAAATGTCCTGGCTCTTTCAAGCTTTATAATGGTAGTGAATTGAGGTCAAGATTTTGAAGCCCAAAAAAGTGCATCCATCCATCATGAAAAGTATTCCACATGGCTCCGGGGGTTAATAAAGGCCTTCTGAAGTGAAGCGATGCGTTTGTGTGAGAAAAATATAAATATTTAAAACTATATAAACCATAATCTCTAGCTTCCCCTATGTGCGTTCACGAGAGAGTTGCGTTTCAGCGTATGATGTAGGCATAACGTCCTATATAAATAAAAGCCACTCAGCGCATGTTTCTCTTTCTGTATCTGTAGGTGGTGGTTTGGCGTTTGCTGCAGGATCAGCTGCCTCTGAGTGTGGACATGCAGATGAGTCTGTCGTGTCTGTGTCTGGCTCTCCAGCAGCCGGCGGTGTGGACACACTTCGCCTCACACACTTACCTCACACACACCTGCTCCATTGTCCACTGTATACAGCTCCTCATCCACGCAGGTGTGCGTTGCAAAACTTTGGAAAACACTTATAAAAAACCTTATAAAAGTGCAATCAAAATTTATATTCATTTTGTGATTATGATGTTATGTGTGTTATGTAGTCGCTGTTGGTCCTGGTGACCAGCTTCTGAGGCCGGAGCGGAAAACAGAGCAGTCAGAAGACCAGTTGGACTCTGCAGATAGTAGGTTAACACATATATGTTACACACTGATCCATGATGACCACAACAACAAGCGTTAATGTCACGGTTGTTTTTTAAATTTTTTTTATTTTTTTTTAAGAACAACTTGAATGGCGGTGTTGTGAGATCATGGCTGAGCTGGTTGAAGGGCTGCAAAGTGTGCTGGCTCTGGGTCACCACAGAAACAAGAACATTCCAGCGTTCCTTACACCTACCCTACGGAATGTCATCATCAGCCTGGCCAGGCTGCCCATTGTGAACAGCTACACCCGAATCCCACCACTGGTGAGAGACAATGATTGAGTGTGTATGCGTTCATTGTTGTTATTGACCAAATACTTATTTTCCACCATAATTTGCAAATAAATTCTTTAAAAATCCTACAATGTGATTTTCTGGATTTTTTTTTCTCATTTTGTCTCTCATAGTTGAGGTATACCTATGATGAAAATTACAGGCCTCTCTCATCTTTTTAAGTGGGAGAACTTGCACAATTGGTGGCTGACTAAATACTTTTTTTCCCCACTGTATGTGTGTTTAGAAGCATATGAAAGTTTTTTTTGTTTTGTTTGATTTAACAGGTCTGGAAGCTGGGCTGGTCACCCAGGCCAAGTGGAGAATTTGGCACAGCATTGCCAGAGATCCCTGTAGAGTTCCTGCAGGAGGAAGATGTCTTCAGAGAGTTCCTCTACCGCATTAACACTCTGGGTATGAGAGACTAGTTTCAGAGTTTGTGTCTCTTTAAAAGTAGTCATGAAATTTTACGATATCTTACAGAATCTTTGATTTCTTCGTTATAACCCTGAACCCTGAAAAAATGAATGATAGTAAAGACATATGTGGAGGCATAAGATAATTTAAATAGTGCCTTAAATAGGTAAGCTACTATGTCAAATTACTGATTAAGTGGAGTATACACAACAGTCCAAAAGTTTGGGGTAAGAATTTATTTTTTTTTCATTATTAAGAAATTAATTTTATTCAGCAAGGATGTATTAAATTGATCACAAGTGACAGTTAAGACAATTATGTTGTTATGAAAAAAACATTATTTTACACACAAAGGCTGTTCTTTTGAACCGTCTATTCATCAAAGAATCCTGAAAAAAATTTATCAAACTTACACTGATAATTACAATAAATGTTTCTTAAGCATCAGCTCAGCATATTAGAATGATTTCAGAAGGATCATGTGAGACTGAAGACTGAAGTAATGAATGCTGAAAATTCAGCTTTGTATCAAAGGAATAAATTACATTTTAAAATGTATTTAAGTAGAAAACAGTTTATATTTTATATTAAATTAATTATTAATAATTCTTAATATATAATATATATAATTGATTATTATTATCTAATATTATATTATTTATATAGTTAATATTTCACAGTATTGCTGTTTTTTTCTGCATTTTTGATAAATGAAATGCAGCCTTGGTTAGCATAAGAGACTTCTTTAAAACGCATAAAAAAAATCTTACTGACCCCAAGCTTTTGAATCTATACATAAACATACTCTGTACGATACATAAATAAACAATCAGTCCAATAATAAAAAAATAAGAAATAAATATAAATATACATATATATTATCAGGCAGACCTCATGTATAGTCTTATGTATAGTACATGATAATTAAACAGCTCGATTTGTTCATGTGGTCTCTTTGCAGGCTGGAGCAGTCGGACACAGTTTGAGGAGACGTGGGCCACTCTGTTGGGAGTGCTGGTCACTCAGCCAATCACGATGGACCAAGAAGAAGAAACCCAGCAAGAGGTAAATCATTCAACTTCTAGCAAAAATAAAAACACTCATCCAGGTTTTGGTAATGGATAAAACGTGTCTGTTTGTGTCACAGGAGGATATGGAGAGGACTCAGATCAATATACTGGCGGTTCAGGCCATCACCTCTCTGGTGCTGAGTGCCATGACTTTGCCAACAGCAGGAAACCCAGCCGTCAGCTGCCTTGAACAGCAACCCCGAAACAAAATCCTCAAAGCTCTGGACACCAGGTATGTACACATTTATTTTATTATGTTTGGCCTCTAGGTTTAGATGTGGATCATACGTTTGTGTGTTTTGTAGGTTTGGTCGCAAGCTGAGTGTGATTAGAGGTATGGTTGAGCGTGAGATTCAGGCCATGGTGTCAAAGAGAGACAACATCGCCACACATTTCCCCTATCATGCCTGGGACCCCGTGCCATCCTTATCATCCTCAACGGCAGGTCAGCGGTCAGCCGAAAGATCCTCTTGCTCTGTATGTATACAGTCTCTTGTCGTATTCTTGACCTTTGTGTGTATGTGTTTATATCTGCATGTTCAGGCACCCTCATCAGCCATGAGAAACTCCTGCTGCAGATTAACACAGAGAGGGAGATGGGCAACATGGACTACAAAATGGGTCAAGTTAGTAAACTGACTATTCTACAAACCTTGATTTTATTAACATTTATCTGCATATTTGATTCACGCTTATTTCATTTAGAGTTTACACTCATTCACTTCACACACTTATTGTTGCGTATTAATTGTAAGAGGTTGATGTAGCTTGCTTGTTATCCAGCAAACACAAGGAGTATGCCATATATTTTTTCTATTATTCGGTAGAATTCGTAAATCGCTTTGAAGCTATTATCCATGACTTTCTGAATAAGGTATTTGGCTGCAGGCACATTTCTGCTTAAAATATCAATCCTGTACTTTGCAGGTGTCAATTCACTCAGTGTGGTTGGGAAATAACATCACCCCTCTGAGGGAGGAGGAGTGGGGTGAGGATGAGGAAGATGAAGCAGATGCTCCAGCACCTGCCTCACCGCCATTATCGCCAATCAACTCCAGGTCAGACTTTTACAAAGTTACTAGCAGAACAGCTCTTTAAAACCAGCATCCTCCAGACTTCACACCCTGCATTGTCTTTCTTCTTGTCCTGTCCAGGAAGCACCGTGCTGGGGTTGACATCCATTCCTGCTCTCAGTTCCTTCTGGAGCTCTACAGTCAGTGGATCCTCCCTGGCAGCCCCAGTAGCAAGAAGACTCCTGTTGTGCTCCTCAGTGAGGTGGTCAGATCAGTGAGTCTATGCTTAGCATTTCATCAGCCTTTTTATGTTGTATAGTAGGGCTGGGCGATATAGCTAAAAATGTATATCTGTAATATTTTTCCAGATTTTGACGATAAATTATATATTTTTTGGCCCCAATGAAAAAGGCATGATCTGTATAGAACAGCTATTGTTACAAAATAATTTTCTGCAAAATCAACACTTGTTAAAAGAAACCTGGATGTAGTGCCACTTGCTGCTTTTTACGAAATGAACACAAAAGGAACATTTAAAATCAATGAAATAATTTTTTTTTTTTAATTCACACAAAAAGTGCTATTTTGGTAACATTCTATTTTGGTCATTTTGAAGTGACATCTAGCAGTGAAACTGACATACTGTGTGTTTAATGTTTTAAACATTTAAGTCATGATTCAATGTTTTAATTTAAATTAAGCAGGAATGAACAGAAATTATGTTTAACTGAAATCTTTTGCTCTGCTTTGTCACAAAACTAACGTTACAAAACAGTTCTTGCCTCATTTCAAATCAGACATAACTGAAGTGAGTCAGATGTAAATTCAGTAACCACTCTTTCATTGAGTACATAATTAATTTTATTAAGACTGATAACTCCTGAGTTTGTGAGTTTTATGATTCTTTATAAGAACTAGGTCACAGGAGTAATTTGTTCATGAATCAGGCTATACTAGTCATACTGTGTATTTGTTTAGTGATTCAGTTGACATGTTTCACCTTTTGCTGCCTAGCACAGTAAATAAACATTTGAGAGTTTGAACAGTGAACAGTAAGAGTGTAAATGTTCAAATTTTCTTCCTATACAGTTAACACATCCTTTCTTTGTCTCGCTGTGTCTTTAAGCTGCTGGCAGTGTCTGATCTCTTCACTGAGAGGAATCAGTTTGATATGATGTTCTCCACTTTGACTGAGCTGCAGAAGGTTCATCCACCAGAGGATGAGATTCTCAACCAGTACCTCGTGCCAGCTATCTGCAAAGCAGCGGCAGTGCTTGGCATGGTGAGCATGTATATGCACTGATGCAGTAGCTATATAAATAAATGCAGCTACAGCTATTTAACAGTCGGGACTAATGTACTTGTGTCAGGATAAAGCCATCGCAGAGCCTGTGTGCCGTCTGTTGGAGAGCACCTTGCGTAGCACTCATCTGCCCAGTCGAATTGGCGCTCTTCACGGAGTTCTGTACGTGCTGGAGTGCGACCTACTGGACGATACGGCACGCCAGCTTATACCTACCGTCAATGAATACCTGCTGTCTAACCTTAGAGCTATAGCACAGTGAGTAACACTACAACCTGAATACATACACACACTTTACGCTCTGTCTTTGTTGGGATTGAATCAACAATCTTCCTATTAGCAGCCTTGAGCTTTAACCCCTACTCCACACACCAATCATTAGTGTTACACTAACTCTTAATATTTGCTGTTTTATTTAAGAGAATATGGAATGAGAGGTTAACGGCTTGCGTCCTGCATTGGATGAAAGACTTCACACTGTTAGCGTCTCTCTTAAGAGGTTATGCCCCATGCAGTCAAAGCTAATGCCAAAGTCTCTGTGGCATGCTGGGAGACTCAATAATAGGTTCACACTGGCAATCACAACACACGCCTGCACGCTGCATGGTCATCAGCTCCTCATTAGCTGTAATGTATGGTGTCTTACTGAGATCTGAGATCCCTCATTAAAGACCAGGTCTAGAATTAGCATCAGATAGCCTCACTGAAAATAGATGAGTGTGTTTATGCCTAACACTGTTTGTGTGTGTCTCTCAGATGTGTGAATCTACACAACCAACAGCATGTGTTGGTGATGTGCGCGGTGGCATTCTACATGATGGAGAACTACCCCCTGGATGTAGGGTCCGAGTTCAATGCCGGGATCATTCAGGTGAAACAATTTGGAAAAAAGTGTTGAAATATTAACTCTTTCCCCGTCAGCGGTTTTTTATTTTATTTTTTATTTTTTAAGTTGGCAGCCACCGCAAGCATTTTTTATCATTTTCACAAAATTTTCATGGTCCCCACAATATTTTGTTGTCTCAGTTTCTTCTCCCTGCTCATTCTTAACTTAGATTTTTTACTTTACATTTATGTATAAGGCTTGTAACTTCGTTGAAACAATATCTGAACTCCATAACTGCTCTACAGATTCTCGATCTCGAACAAGCAAATCACCAAACGGTATTCTGGGTTGAGCGAGCGGCGCTGAGCGTATTGAGCGAGTGGAGCGGAATCTTCAGAAAGGCGCTCTGCGCTCTTAAGGAAATATTACCACTCCGCTCCCCACTCCGCTCCGCTCACATGCTCTGGTATGAATATCTGAACATGTAATATATCAAAACAAAGAACAGAACATTTTTAACAGCTTTTAAACAAAAAACCCTGTTTTATTCAAGCTTCATGCATTCTGGTTTTATTAACAATAGAATATGAGTAAGTTTCATAAAAAAGCAACAAAAAAACAAGAAAATCACGTCTTTCAGTAGATGCATAATAGCGATTCCTGCCATACACCAGTGACAGAAAGCTGGAAAATTCTGTCACTGGCAGGAAAGCGTTGTCTCATAAATGGCAAAAGAGTTAACTGATCAGTCTGATTCTGGACCTCAACTGGTCGGTTTCTGGGTCAATGACATGATGCTGTTTTTATTGTCCTATATATAAATTCAGAAAATTATTCTAGTTTGGCAAGTAGTTTGCCATAATCCTGTATAATTTAGAGAAAACAAAAATGTTTTAAGTTATGTGGTGCAACCAACAAAGCCATGTGGCTGAAAAAACATGCAAAAACGGCAAAACAAGAAATTATACTATAATTTGACCTTTCTCTGGCAAGGCAAGGAATATTCAGGTTGTAAAATGTTACGTGGCATGATTTTCCAAAAACTAAATTATATTTCTGATTTAATAAATTGTGATATTTGTAAAAACATTTTTGAAAAATATATATTTTAAATGTTTTTTAAAGTAATAAATACTTGCATGTGTTCAAGGTTAAAGGAAAATATATTTTCACATTTTACTTGATGGCTACAACATACCACAAGTGTTTAATTAAAGGGATAGTTCACCCAAAAATTTTTAATTCTGTTAACATTTATTCACCCTCAAGCTGTATCCAACCGGTATTTCTTCTGTTGAACACAGAATACAATATTTTAAGGATTGTTGGGAACCAAACAGTTGCCTGGTATCCATTGACTTTGATAGTGTAGGGGAAAAAATACTATGAAAGTCAATGGCTACCCACAACTGTTTGGTTTCATTTCAGTTTCATTTTTGGGTGAACTATCCCTTTAAATTTAAACTCCTCTTGGAAATGGTGTTGTATGGTAAAATGTTTTCCAAAACCAATGTGAATATAAAGAGCATGTACTTTTAAGAACTTAACATGTTCTAAGCTACATTTTTTACATTTTATTTCCTTGGACACTCTGATATGTCACTGAACCTTCTCTCTCTCCTATTGTACCTTCTCTACATTTCCAGCTGTGCTGTATGATGCTGTCTGCTAGTGAGGAGGCCACACCATCCATCATCTACCACTGCATTCTGCGAGGTCTGGAGCGGTTGCTTCTGTCTGAGCAGTTGTCGCGTGTGGACGCAGAGACGCTAGTCAAGCTGAGCGTTGAGCGTGTGAACATGCCCAGCCCACACCGTGCCATGGCTGCCCTGGGTCTCATGCTCACCTGCATGTACACAGGTGTGGCTGGAGAGGAAGGCAGGACACATTTCAGCTTCATCTTTAATACTTACCCACCCTACTAACACGAACAGACTCACCTTAGATGCTCACCCTACTAACAGAGTCCTTAGTATGAATTCAGCATGAAAGTGTCTTGTGCGAAAGGTTTAATTTTGTTCCTGTGAAACTGAAGTGAAAATACTAGATAATAAGATTAACTTTCACTTTTCATTTCATTAACATTTGAACGCTGAGATTTTCTTTAGTCGGGATCAGGGTTTGAAATTAACACCTGCCAACCTGCCAAATGCAGGTAAAATATCAGCTGTGGCTAGCCAATTTGGCGGGTTACTTTTCGTAAGTTATGCTCACTCATTAATTTCTTGGGGAAGTTCATGCAAGCCAAATCTGCGCATGTTTAGCGCAAATACTGAACTCGTGAGACATCACATTATCGAGTATATTGCAAAAACTAAACATAACACACCTACAGAGGCACGCATACGCAACGTGATGAAGTCTGGTTAGACCAACACAGGCTTTAGTGCGCGTGTGCATTTAGAGTGCGTTCTTTCACTGCATGATTCAGTCTATTAATATGCATTAAGAATGATCACATAATTCAAGATAAGGGGGCAGAAAATGTATACATTTATATCAATTCATATAGTTAATAAATATCACACGAATAGCGCGTTTTTTTTCTTAAAAATCAGCATGGTTACAAATGTGATATGGATTTTATACAACAGTTATTCAAGTTAATATCGAGAGACTTACGTTTTAGACACCATATTGGCTGTTTATGCGCTATTTCGCCAACAAAAAAAACCATTCCAAACACAGCCACAGCACTGTTTTGCGTCTCTGAGGAACATGATGTTGTGTCGTTCCTGAATGAATCAACCGCTTAAATGATTCGGTTCAATCGTAATGACTCGCTTATTAACAGTGACTTGCTGCCACAAACTAGCGGTTTTAATTTCACATTTAAAGTATCTTTTCATTTTTTAAATTATTTCAAATATCAGTATTCAACATTTCATGTTTAAATATCGAAACATTATTTATCGAAGCATTTGTAACTGCAGGTTAAAGCAATTCCTTGTCCCCCTGAGCTGCATTGTGTAAATACATCTAAATGCCACTTCTGCAAAGATGAATTTTATTGATACTGATTTCATTTTAGTAACAGCCTAAATGTATTATTATTATAATTGACTGATTAAATGTAAGAATTTGACTCAAAAGATGTACACTTTTAGAAAAAAAATGGCTTTATAAAAGTAAAAATGCCCATAAAAGGTACAAATCAATTTAAACTTATTGGAAAAGATTAATTTCCATCACTGCTGCTGTAGCCAAATTGGCTGGTGAGTGAAAAAGTTAATTTCAATCCCTGCTCGGGATGTATAGAAATCTAGTTTTATCTGCATGGATCCATTATGGAACGGTTTCTCTTACTGGTGGCCATAATGTTACCCAACAGGGAAGGAGAAGGGAAGTCCCGGGCGCCCTGTTGATGCAGACCCCACAGCTCCTGACAGCGAATCGGTCATTGTCGCAATGGAGCGTGTATCCGTCCTGTTTGACAGGTATGTATGTCTTTTTTGAAGAAACCTGCCCTAGCTAAAAGCATTTTTGTATTGCACTGATTCGTCTATGGAAAACTCTTGCCACAGGATTCGCAAAGGCTTTCCGAGTGAGGCGCGTGTGGTATCCCGGATCCTTCCTCAGTTCCTGGATGACTTTTTCCCACTGCAGGACATCATGAACAAAGTCATTGGGGAGTTCCTGTCCAATCAGCAGCCTTACCCGCAATTCATGGCTACAGTGGTATACAAGGCAAGTGCCACTTTTTGAGCGCCAATTTCTTACATAATGCTTTAGGTGCGCTATGATCTTAAATGCTTTTGATTCTTAAAGTGCGGTCACATTAGCGAAATTTCACAGGCAAAAAAGGTCAGTTGTTTATTGTTGGTAAAGTGGCGATTATATGAAATACAGCTCACATAGTAGTCACTCTCAAACCAAGCAGCTTTGTTAGTCAACGTGGAGATTCCGCATGAACAACTTTTAAACTGTTGTGAAATCTGCATGGGGAAAAAGTTTTCGCCCCCATACAAAATTCCAGATTTTGCCCATGAAAATCAGTAAATGTGTTCGCATCTTTAGTCTTACTAGAATTCTGTCATCATTTACTCACACTCATGTTGTTCCAAACCTGTTTGTTCTTCTGTTGAACAGATTATATATATATTTTTTTAATTAAAAATATTTGTACATACAATGAAATCAATACTATCCCGTGTTGTTTTGGGCCCCATTGGCTTTCATTGTATGGACAAAAACAGTTATAACATTCTTTGTGAACTATCCCTTTAAGTCACTATATAAACAAGTAATATGGTCATATAAGTGCATGTATTTCTTGATACAGGTATTTCAAACACTTCATGCAACTGGGCAGTCCTCCATGGTGCGTGACTGGGTGCTACTCTCGCTGTCAAACTTCACACAGAGGACGCCTGTCGCCATGGCAATGTGGAGCTTGTCTTGTTTCTTTGTCAGTGCCTCGACCAGTCAGTGGATCTCTGCCCTGTATCCTTAAACATTGCAAAGTTATTGCACCTCTTGTTTTGGTGACACCACACTTCATATTCCATGCTTTCCTTTCCTTTTTGTCTTCATTCTTGTTTTCCTTAACATCTCCCTTCTCTTTAGCCTGCCTCATGTCATCAGTCGCATGGGTAAGTCCGACACAGTGGACATTAGTCTCTTTTGTATGGTAGCTATGGATTTCTACCGACACCAGATCGATGAAGAGTTAGACCGCAGGGCCTTCCAGACGGTCTTTGAGATGGTGGCTTCACCTGGTAGTCCGTATTACCAATTACTGTGCTGTTTGCAGAGCATTCACCAAGACACGTCACTATAATACAGAAAACAATATTGTATCATTAGGATCTCCATTACAAATTAGGCATCAAAAAGTTGGTAACCGTACTCGAGCGGAAGACATCACAATTATCAGAACGTTACATACCAGGATGCATGGCAACAAGAAACAATTATCTCTGATTGGATGTATGGACGGTTGCTATGAAACTGTCCGTGATACACCAGAGGACATTACCCCAAGTAGTTCATAGTTATTAGAGACAGTGGGACCAATCCAAGCAAGGACGAGGCCACACGAACCACAGCACATCAGAATCTGTAATCAAAAAAAGTAGTGCTACCATAAGAATATTTGACTGCTTTCACTGTATGTCACTTAACGTCTCAAAGTCTATATGGATGCAGGCTTCTCCATATTTTGTATGTATAAATGCTCTTCATCTAGTATCAAAGAATGCTACTGTGGCAAAACTGTGTGGCTGGTCGCAAAGGTTATCAGTTATGGGGTCAAAACTGCATGACGATGCATTTCCATCATTAGTAACGTAATATTCTAATATAGAGAATTTTCAGCTATGAACAAACTGACTAAAGAACATATTGTAGTGAATGTTCTTACAGACATGATGCAAACACTATTAAAATATCTCCTGCACTTCTGGAATTTAGCAGATCCGAGATCAGATCTTTAAGTCCACAGACTTAGCTACTCCAGTTTACTTATTGTCCAACCTTGCTAAAATCAGTACATCCGGATATTTTATACGATACCTGTCTCTACCCTCCTCTCCAACAGTCCATACTCTCTTGCTCCCTTAAAAAGGAAAGATGCTCGCTTTCATACACTCGCTACTCCTTCAGTTTAAAAGCATTCCTTTTGCATGGGGCGACGCATTGCTTTGCTCTGTGTTTGCTAGCACTTGAAGCGAAAATAGATTGTAAATTGAATTTGTATATCCCCTCTAATGTGGGAGAGGTTGCATACGACTATTGGTATGATAAGATTTTTGTGTATTTAAATGTAAAATGTGTTTGACTTGCTGAGTAAGAGGGGTGAATTGCCTGGAACAAAGTTTATTTTTCCTCTTGAAAATTGGTTGTCTATATTTGTTGTTTTTAAGTAGGTTTTTTTAAAGACGGAGAGAAACCAGATCACAAATGTGAATCTCTAAAGTCCCTTTATATGGACGCGGTTTGAAATAGCCAGCATGGATACATTTTTAGACGATGGTTTATGCATATGAAAATTGCAGCTCAAATCTACATACTGTGTCCCTTTAGTTATTTGTTAAATTTCTTTTAAAAGCTCAGGACATAAGATATGATTATTGATCTAGTGTAATGACTGGAAGTATGTATTTTAATCTATAGAGTGTTTACATCAATGTATAATTTGTGTAAAAGAAATACTATTTGTGATTAAATTAATAAACTGGTGCATGACAACATATAATGGTGGACATGAGATGGTGTAAATACAAAGGCCGTTAACTGAATGTGCGCAATAACCCAACCTTTTGTTTTTGAGAGCCTCTGACTGACTAAAAAAAATTGTTTATCCATCTTGGGTGGCATAGAAACCTTCACTGTAAATATAAGTCTATTTGAGAAGCTAATGTACGTATATTAACTTGAAGCATGCTTTAGTCTGCTTTCAATATTGAGTCAGTATTTTATGTGATGACACTAACTTTTGAAACTGGGTGACTTGTTATTGTTAGTCGGCTCAGTCTACATGGAAATTGCATAACCGTAACTACCAATGCAGATGAATCTGGCAAATTACATGACTCGTGGTATCTGCTTCCATGGAGACAATTAGCTGGTTATGTCTATTATATATCTGTTTATTCTGATTCCGATAAGATGTTTACGTTGTCTTAGTGAAGCGGAATATGCACATAGCAGTTAGGATATTTTCACTGCTCAGTGAAAAGCTTTTAGTTCCCTGAAATGTATTGTCAGATTCATCTCGAGTAAATATTGCCCCATGCCTACAGAATTTCTTACTGACCTACATTCAAAATATAGAGCCATTCAAAATATTAGATTTACGTAAGTCAAATCTACATACGGTGTCCCTTGAAACACATCTTTAGCGGCTGTGATGGCAGCTTTGAAGATCTTTAAATCTCAAGTCTTGTTGGGCTTAATATGACAGTAGTGTTAGGGGTCACGTACAGCTGGAATAACTTGAATGCCTTTCACAAAGACCACCAATGTGGTTGGACCAATCGTGACACACTGCAGAATTAATGTTACTACTGCGCCTATCGCAATTTCATAAAAATCAGGCGGTAAATACCTTTTATCCTCTTTAGTTTGTGTGCTTGGGAAGCTTAATTTACGAAAGATAGGAGAATCCTTAATGCACCTCAGATGGGAATAATTTTTAAGCCACTCCCCTTGCATCATATTGTTCTTTTCTAGCAAATTCAAATATATATATTTTTTTTACAGTTAAAACTTGAGATGAGTGGATTGCAGCAGCATGTCTCATAAATATCACAGTACGATGCCATGATGGTGAAGCACCGGAGCTTTCTTTTTTAAGAAACCTATTCCCTTATTTATTTAGCTCACTTATGCAAACTATAGCTGGCAAAAAGGACAAAAAATTGATGTATTTGTTTTAATGGTTTGTTTTAATGTCATAAATCATGAAAATGCTATAATATAGAAATGAATAAAAGATGTAGAATGTTCCATTTGTTTAATTGCATTTTTTTCATTGTTTATCACGTATTGTGGGGCTCGTCAACTAGTGACTCAGAAGCTAAATCCAGCCCGTCAATTATTTTTGACTTGTTTTTCACACAGAATGGGAGTTTTAAAGGGGAAACGAGAGAGACACTGTTCTTTTTTTATTATCATTATTTTGTAGTGACAGTTGGGTATTTGACATGCACGTTAGATTTTGAATAAAAGTGCTAAGCTTTGCTAATTAAAATGGTCCTTCAGATAATAATATAATGTGATTACTTCTTTTTATCATTATTATTCATTTTAGAATTTTTCTTTTTTACTTTACGTTTACTCCTAGGCTTTGAACATTTTCTATTCCAAAGTAGCATGTTTTATGATGTGCTCGATAATGGATTTAGATGTTTTTGAATTTATGCTGGTAATCCTCTGAAAAGCTTTCTGTGCAGAACAACTGGAGGATTCCAAGCCTCAGGGCTTGTGTGTATGTGTGTGTGTGTCTGTGTCTGTATGTGTACATGTTTTTCTATCCTGGTGGGGACTTAAACCTGAATACACACCAACTCATGGGGACTACATTGAGTTCCCCATAGACAAACAAGCTTATAAATCATACAGAATGAAGTTTTTTGAAAATCTAAAAATGCAGGTTTCCTGTGAGGGGCAGTTTAAGGTGTAGGGTTGGGATAGGGCAGGGGTAGGCAAGTTGGGTCCTAGAGAGCTGCAGTCCTGCAGAGTTCAGCTCCAACCCTGAAAAAACCCTCCCCTGCCTATAGCCTTAGTAATCCTGAAGACATTGATTTGAATTTATGCTGGTAATCCTCTGAAAAGCTTTCTGTGCAGAACAACTGGAGGATTCCAAGCCTCAGGGCTTGTGTGTATGTGTGTGTGTGTCTGTGTCTGTATGTGTACATGTTTTTCTATCCTGGTGGGGACTTAAACCTGAATACACACCAACTCATGGGGACTACATTGAGTTCCCCATAGACAAACCAGCTTATAAATCATACAGAATGAAGTTTTTTGAAAATCTAAAAATGCAGGTTTCCTGTGAGGGGCAGTTTAAGGTGTAGGGTTGGGATAGGGCAGGGGTAGGCAAGTTGGGTCCTAGAGAGCTGCAGTCCTGCAGAGGTCAGCTCCAACCCTGAAAAAAACCTCACCTGCCTATAGCCTTAGTAATCCTGAAGACATTGATTAGCGTGTTCAGGTGTGTTTGATTAGGGTTGGAGCTGAACTCTGCTGGACTGCGGCTCTCTAGGACCGAACTTGCCTACCCCTGGGATAGGGCAATAGAACATACAGTTCGTACAGTAGAAAAACCATTATGCTTATGGAAGGTTCCCGTAAAACATGGGGAAACAATGTGTGTGTGTGTGTGTGAAATTCAATTTTACATTTATGTTTATGTCAGGTCAATAGCAGCAGCTGTTAATTATTAACTAAATTAATTACTACTAATAATCTTGAAATAAACCATATCTCACTTGATAATTCCATGTTTTATGTGTTATGGAAAAACCTTGGATGGCAAAATCTGTCATTTTCTACAGACCTATTAAAAGAACAAGAACAATTTTTAAAATTACTTTAAATGGTGCTAGTGTGAACTTGGCAGGATATTTTACTTTATGCCATTCAAATAACTCTTAAACACCACATCTATATAACACTGAGGATAAACTGAATTATAGCCCTAAATCCTGTATGTCACGTGAAGGAAACCCCCTATGCCGGTGTTGTCCTTAAAGAAGAAAAGAAAAAAAAAACTGAGATATAGTTTCCTCCTCCTCCTGCTTCTGTCCACACACCAGCTGCCCTCTCCTTTTGTTTACTCCTTATGCAGCACTAAGGTTACCATGTCATGAAACTTCACATCAGGTTGGGACACATCCGTCACAAGTAAGTACACTTAATTACCTAATATATAGGTATGATCTTTAGTTACGATCTCAGTATTATCTGTACTGTAATGCTACGAATTTTTTTATTTCTTCCTCACAGGAAAGTTTTGGGAAGTGGCGGCTAATGTTAGCAATGTAGCCATGGGAATTTCTTGTACTTTGTGCGGATATGAAAACTTTCATACATTGTAGGTAAACGATACTGTGTTGTAACTGCATGCGTATCTGTATGGGGTTATCGTTTTATAGCTTACAACGAGTTTTGCCTCAATATATGTTACGCTTTTGTCAGTATCTGGCTATTGCTGCCGATAATTCAATACCGTTAGATGTTACTCACTGCCCAGCTGTTTCTCGCGAAAACCAATACTGATGCAGCTCGGCTGTCTACCGATATTAAATATTAAATTCATCTGAAGCGTAGTAGGTATTAAGATGTGTACGGTGGTGTTTTACTTTTCTATCGTTTTTCGCTCGTGTTGATTTGGACACCTGTAGCATGACTTTTGTGGTCAGTCAGTTGGCGAGTTTCCGTCAAACTGGGCTTGGGTCGTTGTGGAGATGATTGACAGCCATGGAAACCAATGAGCGATGAGAAATATCTAGAGACAGTCCATTGTCATGGTTACACATGTTGACGCGTGGGCATTCCAACAATGGGAAAAAGAAGGCGGGACCGTTAGCAAGAGTGGATGAGTCTGTTTCGCATCTGTAACTTCAAGAAAGCTTGTTGGAAAATACGGAAAAGATATCGATGACAAACACTATTACATTTGTGAGTTTATGTATCCTATCAGTTTTCTATCCTATCAGTTTCATGTTTATTATTATAAAATGCTAACTCCACGCCACTTTTCCAAAAACACTTTCCGCCGTCTTTAAAATGCATATTGCATATATACACTTGCAAATGTCCAGTAACTCTTGTATTTTTTATTTGGTTTGCATATTGTAAGTTCTATATTGTTATATTTTATATACATTATATATAACGTTACGTTATGTGGGTCAGTGCCAAATGGCGGCATGACCAAAAAGATATTTTGATAACACAGGTTCCAGGTTCTTAGAAATTGAATCCCTGTAGTCATGTTGGTTCCATATATATTTATTTGTTTATCAGTTACACCACCTGGACGTTTCTGATTTGTAGCCACACTAAATAAATAAATGAACGATTGAAAACATGTTGATCATGGAAAATGTAAAATCATACACTTTTGGTATACATTTTTAATGTATTTTTAAATAAATAATAAAAAAGAGTCTTGTCATTGACCCATACACATCAACGCAGATGTATATGAAAAGTTTGATTTGTGTCATTTTTATTTATGAATTTAGAATAATGCATGATCCCTGTCTGATACCCACCCTACTCCTATTGCTTAGCAACAACTCCCTGTCCTCACCTGCAACAAGGTGAACTCTCTGCTGGAATATTTCTTTCTGGTTGGCGGGTAAGGGTGGGTAAAAAAAAGTGTATGTCTGTATGAAAGCCTATTCTGGAATGAACTAATAATCATGACTAAGCAGTAACATATTTGTTACCACAATTCTCAATGTTTTAATGAATCCTTAATAATTTAATCAACTTCAAATGCATATTTTAACAACTGAAATTACATTTTCACCATTTCCATATAATTTTCTCTTAATATGATTATTAATTTGTCAATGAATTAATGACCTTTTCCCTCTTTTCTTTTGTGAAGGTGTTGTATGCATATTCAGGCATGCACCACGTTAGTGCCTTAGACTGGGGCTCTGGAGCTGGAAGGATGATATCACTAAACTCGCCATCTCTGCTTTTGTGAGCCCTAGTGAGAAGAGAGTAAAACGGGGACTGAAAGAAGGATGTTCAGACAATCAGAGCAAGGCAGGAGGCGTGTGAATGCCCAGCCGTCTGCGCGCATAAGAGGGGTGGAGGTTGCGCGGGGAAGAACAGGCTTTGGCTTTACACTGTCAGGTCAGTCTCCATGTGTGCTAAATTGCATCCTGAAAGGTAGTCCGGCTGACTATGTGGGACTTCGCTCCGGAGATCAAATACTGAGTGTGAACGACATTAATGTGTCCAAAGCATCTCACGAGGATGTTGTCAAGCTGATTGGCCGCTGCACGGGTGTCTTATACTTGGTCATTGCTGAAGGCAGTCATAACAATGCACATCTAGATTCATGTTCAAGCGATGAAGAATTGGGATTCCATGACCACAAGAGCCACTGGTTGCGACCAAAGATGGACTCAAAGACACTAGGCATAAACCGTGCAGAACGAGTTGTAGCGGAAATGCAGTCTGGTGGAATCTTTAACATGATCTTTGAAAATTCCAGCCACTCATCCAGCAGCTCGGAGAAAGCAGTAGCTTGTGCCTCTGCTTCTAAAACAAGGGCTCTCTCAGAGCCAGACTTTTCGTACGGTAATGCCGGTACCCGACAGAGTGATCCCAACTTGCTCACTGAAGAGGAGATGGCCAAAGTGCTCAATGATGACTCTGTGTTTGTTGATGTGTTTGAACAGCAAGATGAATTTGCCCTGTTGCAAAATGCAGACTCTGCGGGTATACTCAACGTTGGGATGGTTGTGGGATACTTGGGATCTATTGAATTAGCTTCAACAAGTGCCAATTTGGAAAGTGACAGCCTGCAGGCGATTCGTGGCTGTATGCGGCGTCTGCGTGCAGAACAAAAAGTACACTCGTTGGTCCTGCTCAAAGTCATGCATGATTGTGTACAGCTATGCAATGATCGAGGCACTGTTTTAGCCACTTACCCTGCAGAGAAGTTAGCATTCAGCGCTGTGTGTCCAGATGACCGCCGCTTCTTTGGCCTTGTCACAATGCAAGCTACAAATGCACATGCCATAAATAGACATGGTGAAGAGGAGCAAGGCTTGCGTACGTCTTGTCATGTCTTTATTGTAGACCCTGAACTCTGTCATCATAAGATCCACCAAGGTGTAGCCCGACGCTTTGGCTTTGACTGCACTCCAGACCCAGATACCAGTGGCTGCTTGGAGTTCCCACTGACGTCCCAGCCGCTTCTTCAGTTTGTGTCCGTGCTGTACCGTGATATGGGAGAATCTATAGAGGGAATGCGAGCTCGAGCTTTCCTCGATGGTGATCTAGATGCTCAGCAGAACAACAGCACAAGCAGCAACAGTGACAGTGGTATCGGCAACTTCCTGCCAGAGGAGAAGAGCAACCGAGTCCTCTTGGTTGACTTGGGCGCAAACCCTAGTCGCCATGTTCCCACAGGACTATGGGAAAACCCACCAGGACCTCGTAGCCAAAGTGTCCTAGGAGGTCTTCCACCACCCCCTCCGCCTCCGGTCTCGCATCGTAATGGCTACCGCCCTGACCAGTTTGTAGATCACCCTCAGCCCCATCCACATTCCCACGGAGACCCACCTTTGCTTTCTAGCAGGCATCTAAACTCCTCCTCACAGCTGGATGTGTCAGGCCTTCCTTCACGCTCCCACTATTCTGCCCATGGCAAGAAGGTGACAGGAGCATCAGGCCAGCGTTGGCTGCCAGTTCATGTCCTGAGAGACTGGCGTCAGGGGCACAGCAGTGATCAGGAGTCTTATGCAGAGTCCACAGACGGATGGTCCAGTGCTAACTGTAGCACCCTGCCACCACCCATGAGTAAGATTCCAGCCGACCGGTACCGTGCTGCAGGCGAGATCGCCTCGCAGCCTCACCGGCTCCATGCACGGAAGGACGAGTGGGCAAAGAAGCTGTTCGGGGAGAAGAGCCTACGAGAGCATCAGCAACAATCGAACGATTGCAGAAGAATGAAAGATTCAGAGAAAAAGGTAAGATAATTTTTTTACATTAAAAAGGCCCCAATTCACGTTCTGTTTTCATTTTGTGAACACCTTGTTCGGGATCACAATCAGTAAGGATACCTCATTCCAGAGGAGTTGACCAGAAATTGAAATGCATTCAGAATTACCTTAACTGATCTTCAGGATTAGGAAGAATTAATAAGTAATGATTTTAAATTTGATACAAGTGCAGTGCACTGGTTAATGAGCCAGGGAATGTGTTGTTCAAACAACTGTTGTTTGTGCAGAAAGGCTTTGCAGACTAAACTAATGTGCCTGGAATGAATATCACTTTTTCCTTGTTCTTATTATCTGGCACGGCACGATCCTTTACTTTGCTGTTTTCAATTGCTTTAGGAATTGTATCCTTTCCACCACAGAGTTTCTGCAAAAAAAAAAAAGATTTGCAAAATGTCACTCAATCTTATATTCTCACTTATTTTGTGTTTAAAATGTGCTGTTACTGTTATAATTTTTCATCGCACAGTAAAACGGCACAAACACTTCACTGTCAAAAATAATTCTGTCAGGTAGGTGACATGCGTAGCCAGGCTGAAACTACTTCATTTGCTGCTTCAGCTGCTGCTCCTGGCTTGGAGGGAACATGTTAAAACTGACCCTGAGATGAGAAGATACAAAGCTGGGTTCTTCTCATTCTCCCAGTGGAAAACTTTCAGTTCAAATGGCTGCGAGCTCCTGCTCTGATCTGACTGCCTTTGATGGGCCTCCAGCAGCTGACACCAGATCACTCATATTCATTCAAATCTTGATTCTGGGTGGTAGATTTTAAACCACTGAAATTAATCTTGATCAAGATACTTTTAAAAAACGGTTCATCCAAATATGAAAATTCTGTCATCAATTCATGTTGCTCCAAACCCGTATGATGTTCTTTCCTCTGTGGAACACAAAAAGAGAAGTTTAGTAGAAGGTTGATGCACAATTTTCCATAAAATGAAAGCAGATAGTGACCAGGGGCTGTTAACCTCCAAAAATTATGAAAGTAAGTTGCCATAAAACTACACTTTCAAGAAATGGTTCTAAATGGTACCAGATTAGGATTCTTTTGGTCCATCATTATTTTGAGTGGCAGTTTCTCTCTGCAGATGTGACAGCATCTGGGCAGAAACACACAAATTAGTTTAGAATTACAATTTGTCTCTTTTATTGTGTAAGTAAAAGCAATTATGTTTCTGAAGGCCAAAGGTAGTGTGAGCCCTTTACATTATTGTTGTTATTATTATTATTATTTTCTGTATGCGACCATTTAAAACTCTTAACAAAATAGATTATTCATTTAACATACCTGTTACTTAATGGAGAAGAGGAGAGAAGTACCCTCAACTGAGCAGTGTTGGTGTTTAGTTAAAAAAAAAAAGCATGATTGGTAGGAAACGTTTGCAATTTCTAAAATCTAACAGAGTTTCTAATTTATGGACAATTTAAGAATGAAATCATTTACCTGTTGAGAGTGTTGACAGTCTGTGTAGTTGGATGGTTGAGCTCAAGAAAATCATAAATGAGGTGATTTGTCAGTTAGAGATTTGAAAAACAAAACGGATCTAAACTCTAATACAAAGAACCATTTCAAAAGAGTTTGTGTGGATAAGGTTTTAAATAAAACTGTTACTATGTGTAAAGAACCATCTTTTTGTATTGCAAGTTTTCAAGAAGCCATATGATACTTTGTGTTCTGCAGATGAAATTAAAGTTATACAGGTTTGGATCAACATGAGGATGAAATTACAATATTCTTCAGCAGATTGGCTATTGTGGCTGGACTATTTGTGAAGTACTAAGCTCTGTTAAAACACTGTTTCTCAGATAAAGTAAAGCCCATAACTGCTCCACAGGGGCCAACAGGCCCCAAACTGGCCCAAAGCAACAAAACAGACAACATTGATTGGTTTTCCCAGAATAGTATTGTAGCTTTTTACATGCATCTTCTGTGACAATAGCTTCAGGGTCTACTAAAAACAGTAAGACATGTCAGACATCAATGGTCTGCATATACTGCTTTAAGCAATTGTTTTTCAGTTTATTCTCTGCTTCTTTCATTCTAGCACCACTCATATAATGTGGACATTAACATCAATATTTTATGTTTAAATGTATGCATCTGTATAAGGAAAAGTGGTATTTGTGGATGCTGTAGCATTTCTCTAAGGTTTTCCCACAAACTTTTAATCAACTTTAGCCTACACTAATTAATTTGAATAGTGTGGCAGATGAATAATTAAAAACTCAAGTATTCAATGAAGTCTCATTTATTGAGGTAATAAAAACTGCATTCAAAAATGTAGTTGCTTAGGTGATTCTGGGATCTGTTAATATGGGAGCGCTCTTGTTGAGTGCTGTTAACATAGCGACCATGCCACGTTTGTCTCACACAGGTGGTGGCAGCCATGACTGACGAAGAGGTGTGAGGTATCATGGCAGCATGAGTTTTAATAGAGTACAGTCAACCCGAATAAGGCTGATAAATTATAAAAATTAATGATAGGAAGTTATTTTTGAGTCAAAAGCACCTGCTGTAATTTTCTTGACTGCATTAGCACACCCCTAAAGCACAGGGATCTATTCTCAGTGGTTCGTTTCATTATGTTAGTTTAAACTTTCTTGTCTGTTTTGTGAGATCATGAAAGAGACAAAACTTAACATTTGCTTGGCATCCACATCGGGTCATAAGTTGATCTATTACTCGCCAACAGGCGGCACTGTTCCACTGTCTGTGTCAGTTACAGGTCAAATACTTGTTGCAGTATAATATGATAATTATTTTCCTTTGTCCATTTCACCTCCCAAACTCATTAGCCATTTCAAATTATTATTGATTTAGTGGTTTAAAGGTGGTATGTATGAATGGCTTTAAGAAGCAAAATATCGGTAACACTTTAGATTAAGGAACACATAAAAGTTTTCCTCTCAATAAACTCCTAATTACTGCTTATTGAAAGTAAGTAGGGTAGTTGTTTATAGTAGTTATGTTTAGGTATAGGGTAAGGTTAAGGGATCTAGAATATGGTCATGCAGAATAAGGCAATAATATGTGCTTTATAAGTACTAATATGTGTTCCCTAATCTAAAGTGTTAATCTAAAATATCTAACCAGCTGGCCTCATTTTATTGTTTTATTTAAATTTTTTATATTTTTTCATTTACTTTATTTTAGCTGTATTAGATCAAAAGGGTGCTTCTACTAAATACTGAGCAAAGGGTCTGAATACTTAGGACCATGTGATATTTCAGTTTTTCTTTTTTAATAAATCTGCAAAAATGTCAACAATTCTGTGTTTTTCTGTCAATATGGGGTGCTGTGTGTACATTAATGAGGAAAAAAAATTAACTTAATTGATTTTAGCAAATGGCTGCAATATAACAAAGAGTGAAAAATTTAAGGGGGTCTGAATACTTTCTGTACCCACTGTATATTGTTCAAAGTAAAGACGAAAAGCTTAATTTGATCATTTTATTTACATTTTTCTATATTTTTAAAATTTATTTTTTAACATATTATTATTATTTATTGTACGTTTTGTTTCAAATGATTATAAAATAGATATACTACTCAAAGTAAAGACGAAATGTGTTTAGACACTTTCTTGTTGTCTTGATGTTGTCCAAATTTAATGTAATAAATGCAGCTTAATTAATACATCCACTAAAAGTCACTTTGACACCAGTTGGCTAAAAGTAATTAGAAAAATTTCCCACTGTATGTACTGTATACAAGAAAAATTCAGTATATCATTTTCATATTATTTGTAATTTACCTACAATAACTATTGATGATGTGCTAGAACAAGACATGTTAAGAGTTGAGGAGAGCAGTACTAAACAGTTGTCACGTTGGTTATTATCAATACTGAGATTTGTTTTTCAGTATTGAGATGTTTACAGTTTTGATTATAAGAATCCTTATTTGCAGTGGCTGTAGTGTAATATTAGAGTGTGGCGGATTATTCTATAATAGATTTTTGCATCATGGTTGTACAGAGAACAAGATAGTTTAGAGATGGGTATGAAACCGATAAACAGCATGTGGAAGATGTTTTTATAGTGACATTTGTCATCCCAAAATGGATGAAGTAAACAGGAAAGAAAGCTCTTCAGAGCTCCTCAAAGATAGCTCCTCCCTGATAAGTCTAAGAGGTTGATGCAGTGCACAGTACATCCCTGCTCCCCACAGGAATCTATGATGTTATCTCAACCCCAAGACTGACCCAACTGCACCCTAAGAGCGGAGAGAGAACTAGAGAAAGAAAGTCTAAATAGTACAGTTGTGGAGTGAATAAATCATTAGGTGAAATTGTGATATGAAATAAATATATATATATATAGAATGTACTTTGAGACCGTTTAGCTTGTATGTGTATCATTCACTCTTTGGCAACCTAAAAAGAGCTTTAGGCTGTGCTGTTGTGAGCATAGTCATATGAGCCTCATGTTTCTATGCCTTTCCCTTCATCATTAGTCTTTTGAAGTATATAAATAAAACATTCTTTCCTCCTCGGATTCAAGTACAATACACAAAACAGAGCAGTTTTTGATAACATCAACGTTGTTCTCCAAAACCAATGTTGACAGCTCTATGCTTCTTTTCAGCAACCACCCGCAAGATTCACCCAAGGAACGTAGTTTAGTCCATGATATTTCTTTAGATTAATTCACAACGCTGTGGTGCTCAATTGCCATGGAAACCACTGGGGTGATCAAGAGGCGGTCGCTCATGTCTGGCTAACCTATTCCTCCATAACATGACCGATAGTGTTTTTAATGAAACCCAATATGGGTCTAGTATCCAGACACCAGGACTGTATGCAGAATTTACGCTCATTCACTGCACTACAACAGCAAACCTTTGTGTTCTTTGAATTTTTGGTTGATTCTTTTTAGTTTTTCCTCTTTAAGTTGCTTTATGCTTCAGTTTGTTTCACATTACAGTTCTTAACTTTCATATCTTTTCTTTAAGGAACCTGTGTTCATCTGTTTCCATAGCGCAGGTCATTTGTTCTCTCCTGATTCTGTGAGGTTTCTTTTTATGTACGTCATATGAGCGTGTGTGTGTTGTGTGATCACGGTGTCTATGCATGCTTGCCTTGACATTCATAATGTGAGAGTGTGTGATTGAGAGAGATATTATGTAAATGTCCTGTCTTGGTAGCCTTAAAGGCATAGTTCACAGAAAATGTTGTCATTGTGTAGACCTGCTCACGTCATTCTAAACCTCTTCTCCTGGGGAACAAAATCTTCGAAATTTCCTAGAATGAAAGGCAATTGTCACCAAAACGGTTTGATTGCCAATTTCTGCGAAACTGTATTATTTTGTGTTTGCAGAAGAAAGAATTTAAAACAGGTTTGGGAAGATATGAGTGTGAGTAAATGATGACAAAATTATAATTTTTGGTTTAACTATCCCTTTAAATGCAGACACATACTGTATGTGCATAGCTGAAGTATGTACAGCCCTGACACATGTGTATGTAGTCACTTGTGTTGGCATATTTGTGTTTGTGTGCAAATGTTTGTTATCACTTGATCTGTCATAATGATGAGGCTGAACACACAGAGTTCGTTGCGTTTCTAGGCAACACAGGAGGCCATTTGATTACACTGCTCTTGTCATCTGCACAATCAACTTCTAAACTTTAGCCTATGGAAATTATCCCTCTAATCAGGCTGTCTCTCTGTCTGTCTGACCGCCTGACTACTAGTTCTCCCATCTTTGTACTTTCGTCCTTCTGCTTCTCTGTCAAGTCCCTGTTGATCTTTCTCTGAATGCAAAACGTGACATGGTGTCATGGTTTAAAGCATTTACAGAATCGATTAGGGTTAATGCTGATGTGTGTATTTTTTTTTTCTGTTAAAATACTTTATATCAGTTGAATATGTAGAGAATGTGTAAATACTGTTTCTATGAGGCTTTGTTGAGTGTTATGCTTTATTGAGTGCTTACGTTTTAATAGCAATCAGACATAGGCTACTACTTGCACCTGGTACACTAGAAAATGGGCAAAAAATCTCTTTAAAGGGATACTGCATAAATGAAAATTCTCTCATTATTTACTTACCTTCATGTCGTCCCAGAAATACATGACTTTCTTTCTTCAAATGGACACAGAAAGATTTATAGAAAAATAATCTATCTCTTTGAGTCCATATAATGCAAGGGGATTCTCAGAGTTGACGCTTTACAAAGTGAACATGACGTTAATCCATATCACCCCATTTGATGAATCAATGTCTTCTGGCTTGTTTGTTGGAAGCAGTGGTTTATATTAAAATAGTTTATATTTAAAAAAATATATATATTTTTTTCTTACTCAAACATATTTTATTTTAATAGACATTGATTCATTCCTAAAGAATCCATGTTGGTACCTAAAAGGTACAAAAGTGTACCTTTTGAAAAGGTACCACCCCAGTGACAGCTATTGTACCTTTTTTTTCTGAGAGTGTTTAAAGAGTTTTTATGGGCAAAATCCAGTCATTTCATCTGGAATCCCAACAGTCTGGAAATTCATGTGAGTGTAAAAGATTTCCCAATATAGATTACAGGTTCAAGTTGGTCTTACAAATTCACTGTATTCTGTGTGAGCTGTGCTTTATACATCGCTACGCTATTGACAGTAGACCTATTTTGCATATAAAATTTTACTGAATGTTTGCTAATGTGCAAACATCTCCCCATGTGTCTGTTCATGTGATCCTGTGCTATAGCCAAACGTTCCTCTCATAATGAAATCAAAGAGTGAGAGGAGAGTTGTTTACCTCTGTGTATTTCACACACGGATTGGAGGAGAAATTTTGCTGTCCTTTTCAAAAAATAGGGAAAGGGCGACAAAGCGCTTATCACTTCTGTTTCTCAGGAGACAGTTTTAGTAGACGGACACTGATATGATTATGAGCTGGGATTCAGCCTGACCACCAGAGTCTCTTGTGTGTGTACAGAACTAAGGATGAATGCTAATGTAGAAGTCCGATGAATGATCACGAGTGAGCTTAGACCATTATATTTAAAAGTGAGTTATATTTAAATTAACTTTTATAATAAATAATAATTTAAAATAACATTTGCATATATTTTAAAATTTAATTTATTCCTCTGATGACAAAGTTGAATATTTAAAAATATTTAAAGGTATCTTTTTATTTTTCATATTTCTATATTCAAAAGTTTATATTTATAACCTTAATCTAATAACATTTATGCATTTGTAATTATAGTGTCAATTAATTTTTAATATTTTACCAAGACATTTCTCAGTCAGTAAATGTGGATCTTTCAGTTGAATTTGTAAAGTGCTGTCTTGATCTTGGTCTTGACTCAGTCTGAACTACAACACTATCTATTTATCAAAGAATCCTGAAATAAAATATATCTCAGTTTTTAACAAATATATTAATCAGTAAAAAATTTGTTACTTTTTAAAATATATTTAAAATAGAAAATATTTATTTTAAACCGTAATAATAATTCACAATACTACTGTTAATTAAATCTTAATTATTAAATCTTAACTATTCAGAAATTAAAATTAATAAAATCTCTCTCTTTTGACAGCTTTCGACTTCTATTTCCAGCAAATGTCTTAACGTGTAAATATTTGTATGTACAAAAAAGTTTAACAACTGAGACATAAATTCAACAACATTTGACGAACAGAAATAGAATAATGTGTTCCTGAAGTAAGTCAATTTGAAAAGTAGCTGTCAGTATCTGGTGTGGCCACCAGCTTTTTTTCAACAGTGCATCTCATCCTTATGGACCACACCAGATTTGACAGTTCTTGCTGTGAGATGTTACCCCACTCTTCTACTAAGATATTTGCAAATTCCCAGACATTTCTGGGGGACTCATGGTTTGCCAATGTGAGGACGATGGAATATTTAATGCATCACACAAATATATATTGTATCATAAGGACATCTGCATTATAAGAATTTGGTCAACCACCAGCATGTCTTGTTTATGTCACTAATGTCTTTCTCTCTGTTTCTCACAGGGCGGAAGATTTAAAGGCATCACTATGGGCTTTCCTCAGCGTTCCTCCGGCAGACGATCTTTTGGACGTTCCAAGCGTCTCAGTATGGCTCGTTCACTTGATGACCTTGAGGTAAGGTTCCCCAAATGCTTTTCTTTTTCTCCTCAGGAAGGTGTCCCTACATTTCAGTCTTTGTCTCTCTCACATTCTTATTTCTAAAACTTCCCAGCATTCCGATCCTATCACTCAGAGGGTAGGGAATTATTACATAAGGAACGAGTGATCTACGCAGTAATTCAGAGACATGCATGCACACTGAAACAAACAAACACAACCACCCCTCTGGAGTGCATGAACTCTAGGGCCCTTATTCACGAAACAACAGCAGTGTGCATGTAGAGCAGATTTGACACCACAGCGAGGGTATTCTAGTGTATTAATGACTGTGGTCACACTCACACATGTGAGTTTAATTTTAGACCCAGCAGTCAAAGAGATCCACGTGACGTGTGATGCGCGCACAAGTGTGGTGACAGCAGATTGCCATGGCAACATAGGAGACGGTGAAACATGGACGGTGTAATTTTCAGATGGAAGAGCTTGTCTAGTTATTTGGCAACCTGTTTGAAAAATCATTATTTTTATAATTACTGTCACAGTTGTGTGTTGTAAGAAGATACAAACATGACGATGAAGATATAAGGCAGTCTTTAATAAATCCACAGGCAGATAAATCCAAAAAGAGAGAGAATGGCTCACAACGCTTGGAACACAGACGTATGCGCAACGCTGAACTCATATGTCATCAGCCCGGAGCTGCTTCCGTGTACAACTGTTGGCGCTAGCTACATTAAAGTGAGTATTACGTTTTGAATATGGATATTTTTCTTATAAAAACGTATCGATTCGCTACAGGAGGCCTTTGTTCACCCCTCGGAGCCGTGTGGGACACTTTTTTTTTTTTGGATGAGCGCTTTTAATTTAATTCATTTTAGACTGATGCATGCAACACCCGCTGAGTGCCATGAAACAGCTTGAAAGATCAAAGACCATTTTTAATATAACTCCGACTGGATTTGTCTGAAAGAAGAAAGTCATATACACCTAGGATGACTTGAGGGTGAGTAATTTATGTTTATCTCATGTTTGGGCATTTAATAATCAAAAGCAGGAGCGTTACAATGCATTTTTAACTCTCTGAGGCCGCTGGCTACAGGAGGCACATACGTTCATGTGCACGTAGCTTCACATCAGTCACAAATTCGGACTATTTTATTACAGTGATGATTCAACTTTGCTCTCGGGTTTAAAAAACAGACCCCATGGTATACACCTAGGATGACTTGAGGGTGAGTAATTTATGGGCTAATTTTCATTTTAGGGTGAACTAACCCTTTAATGTTTGTATTATCTATGTGTCTAGGTGGATGTATTATCTCATGTTTGGGCATTTAATAATCAAAAGCAGGAGCGTTACAATGCATTTTTAACTCTCTGAGGCCGCTGGCTACAGGAGGCACATACGTTCATGTGCACGTAGCTTCACATCAGTCACAAATTCGGACTATTTTGTTACAGTGATGATTCAACTTTGCTCTCGGGTTTAAAAAACAGACCCCATGAATTCCTAAACACCGCTTATGGAGAGAACAGAGTTGGGACTTGTTGAAGAATGTTGCCCTTCATACCAGGTTTAGGTTTTAATAGTGCTTGTCAAACAAGGCAAATCCACACACAAACACACTGAGAAGGACAATTCGATGTTCCTGATACTTTTTATTGCACACATTGACTGCAATTATACACACACACACACACACACACACACACCCTGATATAAACACATGCCAGAAAGAAGTACCCCCTTAATTGTTCAAACACACACACACACATTCATTCTGATTCTTTCACGCTCCCTTCTTTAAGCAGATGCTGTGCTCCAGGCATACTAATAAGGTGGCACAACACATTGTGTAAATAACATGAAGACTCCCACTGTGAAGCACTTACATTTCTGTGCGTTCCACACACAAACACACTGAGAAGGACAATTCGATGTTCCTGATACTTTTTATTGCACACATTGCACACCTTTACTGCAATTACACACACACACACACACACACACCCTGATATAAACACATGCCAGAAAGAAGTACCCCCTTAATTGTTCAAACACACACACACACACACACATTCATTCTGATTCTTTCACGCTCCCTTCTTTAAGCAGATGCTGTGCTCCAGGCATACTAATAAGGTGGCACAACACATTGTGTAAATAACATGAAGACTCCCACTGTGAAGCACTTACATTTCTGTGCGTGTGTGTGTGTGCGGCTGTTTCTCACGCCTCTGTGAAGTATATGAGTGTGAATGCACAAACATGCACACTCACTCACTCCCGCTTGCGAGCGTGTCTCTGCATCTCTGTCTGTGAGCCCTGGGCTCTGTGGGCGGAATAGGAATTACAGCGGAGTGGGTGGAAAGACGGAGAGAGGGAGAGAGAGAGAGAGAGAATCAAACATAAGACGCAGAGATAGTGACAGGGACAGACTGTGAATACGGACTCACACACGCCGTACTGGACGCAGCCAGTGGATGGATGTGTTTACAGAGCGTGGAGTCATTTAACGGCCGACTGTGGAGTCTAACACTGCCATACATGGAGCCAACTTTGAGCGTCAATACTGATGGAGTGAGTACCTTTACTCACACATTTGTATGGGCTAGTGTGCTTGTTTGATCTGTCAAGTCGTGTTGTGTTTAGATGCAGAGTGTTTTAGTTGAGGTGGGGGGTTGTGGATGCACTCCGATAGTTTTCTATCACAGGAGTCTGTGTCTGCTGTTAATATTTAAGAGTGTGGTTGTGATTACAAAGCGCTGATTGGATTTTAAAACTGCTTGCACAAGTACTTGTGCGATCTTGCTTTGGAATGCAGGATCATGTCTGTTGAAACCTCAAATTAGTTTAAAAACTGTGCTGATGGACGGGTTATCAAGTGAATTTGCATCTCAAATGCTCATTTGATTCCATTCGTTGGTATGATTTATGCTTTAAATATATATTTTAATTATCAAATTTTATGCTATAAGTAGTAAGAGTAAAGATGTTGGTATACATGTAATTATATAATTGACCTTTTATGGTTTGAGCTCAAATCAACTTGCATATCCTAATCATGTGACCTGATTTGTCCAATCAGGTGTTATTGTATTCTTATGAGCTCCTGATGAAAGATTTCTGTATTTGTCATTCTTTTTTTTCAGCATCATTTGAGGTTTTTTGTTGTGGTTATTCAAGTGCCAGCTATGAATTTAAAGTAACTTTGTCTTCAGTCTCATGTGTCTCATGACTTGCATGAGCGTGTTAGAATTTTTTATTGTTGAAATTGTATAGACTTTAGACAACAAACATTTAATATAAAGAAAAGCTGTATTTCCTTTTAAGAAAGAAGAAAAACACAAATCGAAAAGTTAAAGTGAAACATTGCGAAACAAATACTTTGTGAGTGAACTCATTCGGTACTGCAATAAGGTATTTTATGTTAATGCATAGTAGTAGTTCTGAGTTCCTTAAGTCTGGGGAAAAGGACATTTTTTCACCTTTTTTTTTAGAACAGAAATTCATTAGATTTTCTTTTTTTTTCTCTTTACTATTTCCAAGAAAAATGTTATTACTCCAGTCTTCAGTGTCACATGATCCTTCAGAAATCATTCTAATATGCTGATTTGATGATTATCAATATTTAAAACAGTTGAGTACATTTTTTTTTCAGGATTCTTTGATGAATAGAAAGATCCAAAGATCAGCATGTATCTGAAATAAAAAGCTTTTGTAACATTATACACTATTCCATTCAGTAGAATTTGTATTATTGTTTTGGGAAAGAAATTATAGAAATTAATACTTTTATTTAGCAATGATGCTTAAAATTGATAAAGTGATGATAAAGGCATTTATAATGTTACAAAAGATTTCTATTTCAGATAAATAGTGTTCATATCGATATCGCAATTATATCGTATCGACCGAAATTAAGAAATATATCGTGATATCAATTTTGGCCATATCGTCCAGCCCTACTCTGTACTGATATGACCTGCTCTAGAACCTGCCTTTCATTAACATCCACTCTTACTACATGGTCATTTACCTTATGTCATTCTCCAGCTACCCCGCTCCTCACTTTCCTCCAAAAACATGCCTTTCAACATGCCTGTCCATCCTCTTGCATTTTTACCGCATTAAGAAACTCAGTGGAGCTTTGCTGCTGAGTTCCCCGACTGTGATTTTAGACGTTGGGAAATTAAGACAGATGCTTATTTGAAGTGGCAGTACAGGGCCGCCCTGTGACGTTGGAGGCCCAGAGTGAGTGCTTTCTTTTGTCTTGAATGGAGGATTTATTTGAGTTGTGGCAGAGCCATGGATGGTGAAACGGTTGAGTAAGCATTTCTTGATTTCTCTAAGTGAGAGAAAGAGAGAGGCGCTAGTCGGTGCTGAAAAAGATCACCAAGGGAAAAGTCTGACATCTGTTTTTTTAGTTACTACTCAGGTCAAGCAAAGAGAGGAACGAGAGAATCCCATCGTTTTCTTCTCCATCTGAATTTCTCACTCACAACCCAGGCGCTTTCTGCGGAAATTCGAGGTTGCCGTAGTAACAGCACAGAATCAGAATGGAACTTCCTCGTCAGTAAGACTGCCTTGCGCTTGGAGAGCATGTCAGCTCTTGCTGTGGAGGAATGAAATGAGCGCAGTCTTAGGCGTAAGAGCAGAATGGATTCGCCAGTCAGAGCGTTGGGTCTCTACACGTTGGGAGCTGCGCTATATGAATGGACACACCGCGCAAAAAGACCATGAGTCTGAAAAAGAGACTGTCATTTAAAAGGGTCTGCTACTTTCATACGGTGAGTTGGATCTGTGAATGATGAAAAGTTGTTCACTTTTTTTACCTTTTGTTTTCTTTTCCTTCTATATTCCATGTTTCTCTTTATCTGTCTATTGTCTCTTATGTGTCTAGACTGTGAGTTGTTTCTCCGTGAGTCGTTGTAAGATGTTAGAGATGTCTCTTTTGTTAGTCCCCATTCAATAGCACTGTAAACATCCTCCTGCTGTCTGAAAGGAGACAGAAAACACCTGGACTACTAGCACTGGTTGTTCCACTAAAACTATGTCTTCTTGACAAACGTGTGTGCAGATTGATTAGACGTGGGTATTTTGTCAGAATACAGCTCATCTGTCTGTCCTAAAGAGTTTGTGCTATAAGTTAGCTTGAGCATTTGTTATGCCAAAGCAAATAGGCGAGTATTGGATATGAATTCATACCGCTTCACAGTTTGCAGACACACAACTTACTCTTTCTATCCTAGGGAATTTAGCACTCAATGCGAGGGACTATTCATTTCAGATTCAAATCTAAACACTGGAATCTGTTTGTCCGTTAGCTGTTAGTCCCACAGTCTCCTGCTTCTTCTCAAACCACAGTGTGTTAGGCTTGGAAAAACCTTGTCTGTTACTTTTCAAACACCTTACTGGAATGTGTTTATGTGGGAGGGAGAACGGTCATCAAATATGTTTTTTGACCAACATTACAGAGAGCGGACATCCCTCATTTACTTTCATTTTTCCTTCTCTCTCTGTGAGCACACACATATTTTATACTTTTTTCTCCTATTCGGTCACTTTTTTCCAGTTACATTTCTGCCCCCTCTTTTATTTTATAATTTGGACTTTGCATTTAATATGAAAGCACTTGTAAAACTGTTATAAACTATTTTCTTTTGTTATAAACTATTTTCTTAATATCGATTTTTTTATATATATATTTTAATATATTTTAAAATATAATTTATTCCTGTAATGGCAAAGCTGAATTTTCAGCATCATTACGTGATCCTTCAGAAATCATTCTATTATGCTGATTTGGCACTCAAGAAAACATTTATATTATTGACATAAATGTTGAAAATAGTTGTGCTGCTAAATATTTTTGTAGAAACCATGATACATTTTTTGGTATTACTGGATATCGGTATCTTGGAATAAAAA
This sequence comes from Sinocyclocheilus grahami, assembly GCF_001515645.1. Classification (NCBI taxonomy): domain Eukaryota; kingdom Metazoa; phylum Chordata; class Actinopteri; order Cypriniformes; family Cyprinidae; genus Sinocyclocheilus; species Sinocyclocheilus grahami. The sequence continues at coordinate 197,316 of NW_015505750.1, forward strand.
GTTCAAAAGAACTGCTTTTATATCAATATAAATATTAATAAACCCCAAACTTTTAAACAGTAGAGTAAATGTTCTGGGTAATAGAACCGTTGCATGAGTTGTACAAAGTGTGCATCCGCAACTTGCAGCCCCACAAATACATCACATTATGCGATTGCGGTTTCATATTGACTATAATTTTCAGCTTTTAATAATTATCCCATCCTTATTAAATACAGGCCTTGCTTTGTGAGATTATACTATATGAACATCATGACTTTGTGTGTGTGTGTGCTAGCTGTGCTTTCACTCTGTCATGAAGTCGTCCCTCTGTCAGCTAACACATTTGAATATTTTACCCATGCAAATGTAGCACAGAGGTGTTGTGTGTGTGTAATGTCCATAGCCTTGTGTAAACAAACACACTTGGACATACAACAAGTGATGTTTTGTATGTAGGAGGCCTTGCTTTGTGAGATTATACTATATGAACATCATGACTTTGTGTGTGTGTGTGTGCTAGCTGTGCTTTCACTCTGTCATGAAGTCGTCCCTCTGTCAGCTAACACATTTGAATATTTTACCCATGCAAACGTAGCACAGAGGTGTTGTGTGTGTGTAATGTCCATAGCCTTGTGTAAACAAACACACTTGGACATACAACAAGTGATGTTTTGTATGTAGATATGTATTTAGTTCTGCACATTGTGGCCTGTGTTTTTAAAGGAATAATTACTTACTGATAATGTTCTCTGCTGCAACTCAGCAGTAACATCAGGAATGTGCCTCATACAGTATGAAACTCATACATCCACACATCTGGTTGTATGTGAGATCACAGGCCATCCAGCTGCATGCAACTGAAAGTATATGTAAACCCTGAGGTATGTATGGATCTCTCCACAGTCTGTGCTCTGTTAGAGAATGCACAGCAGAGGGGAAGAGAAGGAAAACACATTAAGTAACACCCAGGGTCATCGACTGGGAGAGATGTGGAGATGAAAGCAAGTTGTGATAGAACTTGTGTATTCCTGATGCTTTGATAACTCATCTGAAAAAAAAAAAATCATTTATTTTTCTTAAAATATATGATCTATAACTGGGTTGTTAGATTGTGGTGTGCATAGCTCAGTGCAGTGGTCCCCAAAGTTTTTTTTTAGTGTGAGATCACAGGCCATCCAGCTGCATGCAACTGAAAGTATATGTAAACCCTGAGGTATGTATGGATCTCTCCACAGTCTGTGCTCTGTTAGAGAATGCACAGCAGAGGGGAAGAGAAGGAAAACACATTAAGTAACACCCAGGGTCATCGACTGGGAGAGATGTGGAGATGAAAGCAAGTTGTGATAGAACTTGTGTATTCCTGATGCTTTGATAACTCATCTGAAAAAAAATAATCATTTATTTTTCTTAAAATGTATGATCTATAACTGGGTTGTTAGATTGTGGTGTGCATAGCTCAGTGCAGTGGTCCCCAAAGTTTTTTTTTTATTTTTTTTGCCTCAGGACCCAGATTTGACATCGGACATCAAGTGGTGAACATGAATTATTTATCAATATTTCCAGCCCTGCAAAATATTGAAGTCGGTATGAAATGAAAATCATTTAACCAAGCATTTTTTCGACAATCCATTGCACACTACAGGGCATAATAGGAAAGAAAATATTTGCAGTGACTTACATTATGACTTTCACATGACATGGGCAGAATAAGAAAATGAACAATTATGTAAATTGTTCTTTTTGTTCTTTGTGTCAAACTTTTTAATCCCTTTTATTGCTTTATTATTTGTTTGGTTTTTAGTTTTTTTGTCTTTTGTTATGTTTTGTTTAAATATTTTAGATGATAAATGTTGCAGGTTTGAGCCTTACAAGGGCCACGTACAGTAAAGTAAAGTTTCAGGAGTATAAACTGCATTTATTTCAAGAGTGACAACCGGGAGGGAATCCTCTAAATTATTGTTTTGTATGTGTAGGTAACAGAACTCACTCTCATAATTGTGATGATTGACACTGTGGTAACCATAGCAACGTTCATCTCACACATTTGGTATTTGCTATTTTTGAACAAAGTAATGTTAAAGACTTGTTTTTAACTAAAACCACCAATGACAGATCAAATGTATTTCATGTTTGAAAGACTGCTTCGCAGAGTGCTCTTGATGTGTTGCCATGTCCACTTATTGTAAGCAATTGTTTATTAAGCGTCTTTGGGCTTGTTGTCTGGACTTGGCTCATAATGTTAATAATATTTCTGTATGTGGCTTATTTCCAAAATAAAGTGTTTGGATTTAAGTTCTTATTTACTTATTTGTTTCTAGATCTGGCAACACTGATGAGTCAAGATGTACCTCGCTCTTCATGAACAACTAGTTGTTCAGTTCGGTTCCGTACATGCTGCATAGAATTTTTGTAAATGCATTTGTCACCACCTACATTTTTTGAGACTTAATTCGATTGCAGAATGCGGTTGCCATTCTAGCCTCTGTTTCTTTTCGACTTTCTTAACGTAGTTGCTTTCTATGCTGACGTCATGTGAAACTCATAGAAAAAACTACATCAGCCCCAGTCTTGTGGTGATAAATACGTTTTAATCTTACAAAAACAGATTTTGTTTCAGATCAACCTCATCAATAGGTAACAAAGAGTGCCATCAACCCTGTTACCTATAAAGCATCTTGTGTGTGCCACAGTCTCCTATGTTACATTAAGAAGACAGAAAGAGATTTGGGGTAGAAAGAGTCAGGAATGTGAGGGGTTGAGAGGTTAGAATATGGGGGCTTGGAAAAGGCCACTTATATTTCAATATGTGGTTACAAGCAGGTCCACTGCCAAAAAATGCAAGGAACCCACTGGAATGAGAAGAGGAAGGAGGGGAACAGAAGAGAGTATGTCTAAGCGCTTTGCTCTCTCTGTGAGTCATATAATGTCTTCAAGACATTTCATTTGGAAGGTTTTTTTTAAGAATGATCAACACCTAGGACGTTCAGCATCACTCTGACTTGATCTGCAGTCATAGTCTTCCTAGTGCTACTTTTTTTGGTTTCATATGGTGTTTCCATATAATGAATTAGTACATGGTTTTACCAGGTTAGAAAATGAGCAGCTCTTTCCCAAAGTTACTTATTCTATAGTTGCTGTGGAATTTTCATCTAAAAGTTTTTTTTAAAAATTAAACGTTTCAATTCTGCCTGGAATGGACTGTTTAATTTATCCTTTTTCCTTCTCGTTTTATTCAAGGTCACACTAAATAATTGTATAATTAAGGAAAATAATTTACTAATGGCTGCCATGATCTTTTGTCAGTGGTGTTTCTCCTTTTTGGAGATAATGGGAACCAGATGCACCACTGACAGTAACATCACTGACAGATTTTCAATTGAATTCAGTTGAAGGAAGGTATAACAAAATCAGAAATACCACTATTGGTCCTAGTTACACTACTTTTTTATTAGGAGAAAGAAATTGATTTATTTATCTATTTATGTATTATTATTATTATTATTATTATTTTATAATCCTGGTCATTTGATTCAGAAAATTTACCACATATAAAGTAACTGGTCAGTGGCTTTGGGTTATTCAGATTTGCATAAAAATGTTTTTTACTTTTATTACTTTTAAAATGGTGTTAAAATGTTGACTTGTGCAATTGTAAATGGCTCGTGTAGTCCTTGTCAACATGCTAAAAACAGCTGCTCAACCATTAACAGGCTTAGTTTTACAATTAATTTAAATACATAACTGAATGAGGTATAAAGGACCTTAATGTGAGAGATGGATCATAGATTGACATTGATGTAAAAGAAGGTTAAGTGATAAACTGTTTAGTGTGAAAATATACAAACTTTTAACACTATTGTGTTTATATAGTAAAGGTATCTAGCCTTCAGCAAGCCTCAGCAGTCAGTGATTTACACCTCACAGTCATTGGTGATTGATTGGTAATATAGTTGATGTAGGACAGTGTAGAGTGTGTCCCTGATGTCACTGGACTGATAGAATGAAGTTATAGGCTATGCTGATGTCATCTCAAACAAGGACAGAGTCAGCTTTTGAGCCAAATTATCATTATAAAGAGTGCTCCACATTTTCTGGGATTTTTTTTCAGTTTTCCAAATGCAGTATTGAATAACGTCAGGGTCAGTTTGGGCTTAAATACAAGGTCATGTTGGGAAAGAAATGGTTGTAGTTCCAGCATGTTTATTTGTATAGACTGTTCAAGGAAAACGGCATCCGTCTTTTTGTTTATGCATTCTGATACCAGCCGCCTGACATGTGGTTATTTTGTTTGTTTCTGGATCGTGAATGATCAGACTCCCCCTTTCACTGTCCTTTAATTGCTTGTAATAACCATTTCTAGGCCTGTATCGAATCAGCATTCTTGTTGCAAGAATAAAGCATTTCCTTTGAGAAGGCTTAGGTCAGTTTTGTGCAAACAAACAATGTGTGATTCAGTTTTTTTGGAAATCAGTTGTGCTTTTCTTTGTCATTTTAGGAAGTTTTTTTTTTTTATATAGTCAACATTCTTCTGAATGTGGAAAAATACTCACAGATTAAAATTGTATTATTCTTTTATGGGTTCCCTCTAAGAGAGTTTAATACATGTAATATAAAACATAATTTATTTAAAGCTGCAGTCCGTAACTTTTTTTTTGGTTAGAAATTATCCAAAATCAATATTTGAGCAAGTATATAACCAGCCAGTGTTTTGTAATATAAAACATAATTTATTTAAAGCTGCAGTCCGTAACTTTTTTTTTTGGTTAGAAATGATCCAAAATCAATATTTGAGCAAGTATATAACCAGCCAGTGTTCAAAACTATCGCCTTACTTTAGCCCAATTCACGGTTAGCTTATAATAATGTTTTCTAATTTGAGTGGTATGGGTAGGTTTTTGCGGGAAATTCGAGCATGCCGCTGCGTCATTACGTCACGTCTGTAAACATAAAGAAGTTGTCCCGGCTACTAGACTATCGCATGTGAGGATCCTGCAGGTGGCAGATCGTTTATATAGCCTTTTTTCACAGCAGCTAGAATAATTAAATGTATAATTTTGATGGCGGATTGTAATCCAGAAAGGACTATGTGTTTATGAAACACATGTGAATGAAATTAAATTATATTCCAGTTTTAAATGTGCTTCTGATTACAGATAGCATACGTGGGATTACACAAGATTTGTTTTTTAAAGACAACCAGTTCAAAGGGAGCATAATTTGCTTTTTGGGTTAAAAGAATTTCTTAATATGAAATTCTAATGGTATGACAATTAGAGATTAGACTGTGCAGAAGTTGAAATCTACACGCTAATACACACTATATGCAATGCTGATGTTGTTAACATGAATTATTTGAGAATAAAGTATAACAATAATAATAATTTGCACGGTTTGATGTGATATGAGCTAACCAATCTTTAGATTAAATCACCATTGGTAGCGCGATTTATTGTAATGCTTTTTCCTCAGTTGGTCAGAACAAACGTGGCAGACTTGTTACTTACTTGTTCAGATGACCGTATATGGTGAAAATTCTTATTTGGGTCATATATTCCAAGACGTAGGCGAGAATCTGTGATTCCTAAAATTTGAGGTTGTTTTTGAAGAAAGTCTCTCATTTAAAAAAAAAAATAGAAATCTTTTGAAACATTCTAAATGTCTTTACTGTCACTTTTGATTAATAATAATGCATCCTTATAATGCAATATTAATTTCTTAAAAAAAAAAAATCTTACTGACCCAATCCTAAAAAGAATTTCAATCTAAAGTATTCGTTCTCCGTCTTTTTCTGCGTAAATGTGCTATTTGTAGAAAAACTACACTATTTAAGCTGAAATACCCTGGGAATTTCATCACTCGCTGACCTTTGAGCCCACAGTTAAAGGAAATCACTCATTTGGCACCCATCCCATACAAACACTTTGCACATCCACTCACCTGAATGCCACTGTTATGACTGTAGCATGCATCATTTGACCCCGCAATAAATGGGTCATCTCTCTGATTAAATCACTGATGAAACTGAAATAAAAATGTAATGCAATCAACACTATCGACATTTTTTCCCATTTTGTACAAATTCTATGACTCATTATTTGTCATATGGGATAAAAAGGTTTCAGTCTCTTGCTTAATCTCTTACTAAACCATGAAATGACATGCTTAGGCAAATCAAAAACTGGGCGGTACTAATGTGTCACAATGGGCGGAGTCTGGGATATCAAGATTGCTGGAATGTACCTGATGCATCTCATTATTTTAGAGTGAGTTAGGAGGCGTGTGTGAAAGACTGTACCAGTAAAACAGGAAGAGCTGGTGTGTGTATCATGCCACCAGAGTACCCTGCTATGTTGCAGACTTCAGTGTGTGTTTGTGTTGGTGAAGAGAGTCACTCACACATGTCTTTCTGTGTTCTCTTGCAGTCTGCGGCTGTCTCCGATGGTGGTGAGTAATTAATACATTTTTCGATATTAAAATCTGAAACCGCATCTGATCCTCTTATTCAAATGTCTGTTTTTATGTCTTACTTTTGTTCCACCCATATGTTTTTTTTTTTTTTGGTCACACTTTCATCCTTGAGTTTCACTTCTTTTGTACGCCATCTCTTTGGGATCTAATTACTTCTACATTTCTCGTAGATACATTACTTTCACCTTTTTGTGTTCTTTTCCTATTCTGCTCCATTTTCACTCCAGTCTCGTTTCTGATGCTGTTTCGATTTTCTATGCTGTGTTTTCAGTGTTAATGTATATATATGTAGATCTGAAATGGAGAGCTCTACGCAAATTAAGGAGAAAGCAAACATCAATTTGGGTGTTTTTTTATTTGCCTGATCTCTTGCTAAGATTGGCTTTCTGTTCCCAATGACATCCATCCATCCCCCCAAATCCAGCTCTTATACAGCAGTTTTTGCTCTATAAGTGCTTGTTAGAATAATATAGACTAGCATTTTAAAGTCTCTGGGTCATTTTGTGGGAGTAAACAATGTAATTTAAGTTCATTTGGTTCTTTTTGAGCTCAGCTGCAACATTATTTGTGATCAGTTTTCCTCTGAAATCACTGTTGCAATTTACTGTTGCATAAGGTTAAAATGTGACCAAACTAATTCTGGTGTTTCATTACGTGCCTCTTTAAACCTTCAGCCCAACTTCCTCTTTTTATACAAAACTATACACAAGGAACAGCACCAATGATTGTACATTAAGTAATATGTTGTCTGATTCATCAGGCCAGAGCGAGTTAAATCTCTGTATTTCAAGTCCAACTGCACTAGGAGTGAAGAAGCCATAACTACCTCCCCTCTTCCCCCTCAGTGCCTCAATTAACATGTGTGAATGTGTCAGGGATTCTGTGAATGTTTGCTTAACGTTGCCGGTCGGAGCCATAGATCTTTCAGCCTTATGCATAACAAAAGGTACAGAAGGACAAATGTATGCATGCAAAACTGTGAGGAACTTATGGTTACACTTTATTTCAATAGTCCACTTTAGACTTTCTACTACCTATAAGTAACTTTGCAACTACATGTGAAACTAACTATCATTAATTTGCAACTCCATGTCACCTAACTCTCAAAGGATTATTAGTAGACTGTTAGGTTATGGTTAGGGTTAGTAGAATAATTTGACGAACTTGCAAAGGTACTTATAGTCAGTAACATGCCTGTTGAGGAACCATCAAAATTACTTCCACTAATGACTAGTAGTTGACATGTCGTTGCAAAGTTACTTATTGTTAGGAGAATTTTAAAGGTGGACTATCGAAATAAAGTGTTACCAACTTACTTCAGTGGGCTGTTTCTTTTACGATCCAGTAGTAGTTTTTAATGTTTGTGTTGTGCTGCCCTTCAAACACAACGACCATGAGAGGATCTGAATTGAGTTTAGTCCGGCTGGATGAGTGTTCAGGTGCCGGGGCCAGATTCTTTTATCCCTAGAAACTGCTCCAGGATCAATTAACGGCATGGCAGGATGTCGTAAATCTGCCTGTGAAAGCAGAGAGAGTGAGATAAGGACCACTTGTAACGTCAGTAACACCCATCCATTTTGAGATCAAAGTGCAAATCTCAGCAACCTTTCATTTCCTTCATTATTCTGCTGTCTTTAGACTTGAGCTGTGTTCTTGTAGATGTCTTGGTGTGAGTTTTACAGTCTGGACCTCTCAATGTGTCAGACTATTTAGTGTACAGGATGTCTTTATCTAGGGATCAATGACCTGATGCTTATTTATTTCTGTCAGGATCTATTAATTTAATTCATAAATACAATCACTTGAATGCACCTCATCTATGATGAATGTTTTTAATTTCTGAATTGAAATTCATTTTGATATTTTTGGGGAGCAAATAAAAACTGTTGGTGATGGATCGACATCACAATGAATAAAAAAAGTACATGTTTGAAAAGAAAACCTTGTTAAGTAGTATTATAGTGGCAAATAGTGTCATAATCTTAATCTTAGAGAGAGAAAAAAACATGTGCAAATTTAAGAGAAAAAATGTCTGCCAAATCAAAATTATGTGGTGTAGCTAACGATTATGTAGAGAAAAACACAAAAACTGGAAGTGATATCATAGGACCTACCCAGACCCTCATGACTGTGTGTCAAGGTCAGTAAGTCTCTTAAATTATCATATAATTTGACCTTTTTATCACAAGACCAGGTTAGTTCAGGTTGTGAAATGTCATGTGGACTCCCCCAATACATATTTATGTATATATTTTTTTACATATTTAATACAATTACATAATGTATTAATACATAACATACATTTATATTTATGAATTAATCATATTTGTTCAAAAATATATTTACCTTAAAAATTTTTTTTTAAACATTTGTTTGAAAATTATTAGGATGCATGCATTCTTATCGTAGATACTCTTATTTGTAATTGACCCCCATTATAACAAGGCAGGTGGACATTATGCAACACAGTCAAAATGAAATCGTCCTATCTGTTTATGTGTGCAGTTTGTCTTCAGTTATGGTGCTACTGGGTGGCTGTGCTGGTCCAGCATTAATATTGCAGGTTCTTGTTACCTCTACCGTCTAAGTTTCCCTCCCCTCTCTACTTTCAATAATTTATCATCTACCTGTTTAGAGCTTTGTGCACAGGCCACTCTATCTGTTTACCTCTATGCATGCATGTAGTCTCATCGCTGTGTCGGTTTTGTTTAGTTAGTTACTAGATGCTTATGATGTCTGCATTCAGCATGTACATTAGCTCTATGGACAGTTTGATAGCTGTTCATCCTCTGCACCGTGGTAGTGTGTGTTTGTAATGTGGGGTGATGGATGTCAAAGCCTGGCGTCCAATTGGCATGAAATACCTGGTAAAGTGGCATCAAACAGGCTCGTACCAGCTTTACCCAGGTAAGAGCTTGTGCTGATAGTGACCCACAGTCTGATGAGATTCTTTCAGAGGTGGTCTAACTGAACCTTAACCATTGGATTTCTTCTGAGTGCTTTTTTTTAGCGTACGTTTTATATTCAGCTACGCTAAAGCCTTTGCCGTTAAACTGTCTTCTGTTCATTTGAGTGTTTTTGAGGATTACTTTAAGGAATAGTTCACCTTTAGTCATTATTTCTCACCCTTATGTTGTACCAGAACACACAGAACACAAAAATAAATCTGTTCATAGTAACATGGAATATAGTTATATGAACCACTTTTATGGTATGTTTATCCTTTATGCAGCTTGACAGCTCCTGTTCGCTATGAACTGTTTGATTTTTCTGTTTGATGTTCTTCCGATAAAGTAACAGCATATGAGTTTGGAACAACACGTGGGTGAGTAAATAATGACTATTTTTATTTTTGGGTAAACTGTGCCTTTAAAGAAGAATATGCTTTGTAACTTTAATCAATAGTATTTGATTACAAGAACTCACCAACCAATCAAAATCATCCAGAAACTAAAAAGAGAGTATTTATCAGCAGAAGCAGCAGTAAAGTAGAAAAGTATCAGGTGGTTTAAGAAAGCAGGTTAAGGGCTGATGAAGGCATTTAGGTAAGTGGAGAAACATCTTGAATTTGTCGTATGTCACGTGTGCTGTTCTAGCTCTGAAGTTTTTGTTGTTCATTTGCAAATGCAGGTCTATTTTAAGAATATGGTTTTAGTTTAGAGCAGGGATCCTCAAATCTGGCCCACGAGATCCACTTTCCTGCAGAGTTTAGCTCTAACCCTAATCAAACACACCTGAGCATGCTAATCAATGTCTTCAGGATCATTCGAAAATCACAGGTAGCTGAGTTTGATCAGGGTTGGAGCTAAACTCTGCAACGCATTGGACCTCCAGGGTAAGACTTGAGGAACCCTGGTTTAGAGCACTCTCGCCCTTATTCAGGAATCTGGGTTACATAATTCAGGTCCCGTTAGGCATTTGCTGATTTGAAAGAGTTCATATTTTTTGGAGGGTTATTGTGTCTGTCATATGTAATAAGTCAAATTGAATGAAGAAAAAGCTTCATGATACTATTAATTTTTTCTTTAACAAAAATAATTGTGCCACTGTGTTTGGTGCAAATAATAGTAACATTGTTATCTCATTGTTTGTGCATAGAGCTGAACAGTGTGGACCTGAAAGGCTGCGGCAGTGATAACAGTCTGAACAGCAATGCCAGCCTACCTAGCGTGCAATGCCATAGACGCCACACTGAACGGCGCGTTGCATCATGGGCCGTCTGCTTCGAGCGGCTACTACAGGATCCCGTCGGTGTCCGATATTTCTCGGTACGTTGGATTGGTCCAAGTCATCCTTTTGCACAGCAGACAGCCACACTGTTACAGAATACTTGATCGATGTTGGCTGAGAGTACATCTCAAGCTTTATGCATTTTAATTGAAAATGGGAAGACCTCAGATACCTCTGAAGTTGTAAAGGCTTTCTCAGTGAGTTTGAATGAGGAACTTGATAAATTCAAGGTCTCAAACAAAACCACCAGGAAGTGTTTGAAAAGGAGTTTTTTGAAAAGCAAAGAATTCTTACAGAATTTACACTGAACAAAATTATAAACGCAACACTTTTGTTTTTGCTGAACTCAAAGATCTAAGACTTTTTCTATGTACACAAAATACCTATTTCTCTCAAATATTGTTCACAAATCTGTCTAAATCTGTGTTAGTGAGCACTTCTCCTTTGCCGAGATAATCCATCCACCTCACAGGTGTGGCATATCAAGATGCTGATTAGACAGCATGATTATTGCACAGGTGTGCCTTAGGCTGGCCACAATAAAAGGCCACTCTAAAATGTGCAGTTTTATCACACAGCATAATGCCACAGATGTCGCAAGTTTTGAGGGAGCGTGCAATTGGCATACTGACTGCAGGAATGTCCACCAGAGCTGTTGCCCGTGAATTGAATGTTAATTTATCTACCATAAGCCGTCTCCAAAGGCGTTTCAGAGAATTTGGCAGTACATCCAACCGGCCTCACAACCGCAGACCACGTGTAACCACACCAGCCCAGGACCTCCACATCCAGCATCTTCACCTCCAAGATCGTCTGAGACCAGCCACCCGGACAGCTGCTGCAACAGTCGGTTTGCATAACCAAAGAATTTCTGCACAAACTGTCAGAAACCGTCTCAGGGAAGCTCATCTGCATGCTCGTCGTCCTCATCGGGGTCTCGACCTGACCGCAGTTCTTTTGATATGCCACACCTGTGAGGTGGATGGATTATCTCGGCAAAGGAGAAGTGCTCACTAACACAGATTTAGACAGATTTGTGAACATTATTTGAGAGAAATAGGCCTTTTGTGTACATAGAAAAAGTCTTAGATCTTTGAGTTCAGCTCATGAAAAATGGGGGCAAAAACAAAAGTGTTGCATTTATAATTTTGTTCAGTGTAGTTCAGCCAGTGAGTAGTTAGTAAGTTTAATTTTCTAGTTTAAAGGTAAAAGACAACATGTGTGTAAAGGACTTTATTTTGTATGTTTTGCGGTATAATCAATGATCTTTAATTTATTTGTTTTTATCTTCATCCTGCAGGAGTTTCTGAAGAAGGAGTTCAGTGAGGAGAATATTTTATTTTGGCAAGCATGTGAATATTTCAGTCATGTTCCTGAAACAGACAAGAAACAGGTATAAAGTCCACATATTTACCAGTTGAATTTAAATAATGTAAATTCAGTTTAATTTATTTATTCATGTATTTATTTATTTATTTTACTTGGGTACTTGATCACAAAACATATGCCGTGAATTTTTGGAGGCTGTTTATTAGATCTTTTTTCATCTATAGCAGTCCATTTAGTGTAGTAAATACACCCTTTACATGGACAGGATGAAATAAACAATGTTTTTCATTTGCCGTTTGATTGTAACCTTGTCGTGACTTTTGGCCCCCAGCTGTCCCAGAGGGCCAGAGAGATCTACAACAGCTTCCTGTCGAGTAAGGCCACCACACCCGTCAACATTGATAGTCAGGCTCAGTTGGCTGACGACATCCTCAACGCTCCAAGACCAGATATGTTTAAAGAGCAGCAGCTACAGGTAAGTGCTCAAATTTGGAGTCTTTACTGTAACATTGGGGGTACAGCACTGTATTTCTGAATAAAAAGCTTTAGCACAGAAATAACAGTGCCTAAAAATTTCCCAAAGCACCTCAGGCTGCGTTGGTGTCAGGCCCATCCTAGAGATGTTGAAATGTTGGAAAATCCATGCCCTTACATGCCTTAACCTGTCTTTTTATGTGGTTCTACTTAACACCTTTCCCAGACCAGTTAATATAGAACAATCAAATTATTTCAGTTATTGTATTTTTCATGACAACATGACCAAAAAAATAAATAAAAACAGATCCTGATCCCAGAAAGCTGTGTACTCCCTAGCACCCTCCACTGCATGTCTGTAAGGCGTTACCATCTTTGAGGACTGTAGGCAAGATGTGAAATAATAAAGTATTTTGAATTCAGCTCTGTGATGTCATAAGATCATGAATGTAGCATCATGTAGACTCCAACCCCATGATAACCGTGAGGAAACCTGCGGGCAACCTTTGTGCTCGTAGCAGCAGAGAATGTGTTCTTATAAGGCGGAGAATCACGTAGCAGCATTTAGAGGGTCCTGTCTGGCTGTCACCTCCTTATCCAAGATCTCTGTAAATCACAAACTCACATCAACATTTTGTTGGCCACATTTTGCAATGTCAGATAACTGTGGCTGTTCAGTAGTATAATGCACAACCCCCGCAAACCAGGCCCTTCATTTTTTCCACCCCATTTTTTTTTTTTTTCTGGATTTGTCATTTAAAAACAGTGAATCTGGTGCCATAAAAACGGTGCTGTTTTTAATCAAGCTTGCATTTTGTTCAGGAAGATATTTTAATGTTTTTGAAATAAGTCTCTTATGATGAACAAGGTCGCATTTATTTGATCAATAATAGAGTAAAATCAGTAATATTGTGAAACATTATTACTGCGTTCTATTTTATTGTAAAATGTAATTTATCCATTTTGCTGAAAAAAAGCTGAATTTTCAGCAGCCATTATTCCAGTCTTCAGTGTCACATGACCCTTCTGAAATACTCGTTGAAAGCAGTTTTTTTGTTAAAAAACTTTTTTTAATGAATGAAAAGTTTAAAAGAACAGCATTTATTTGAAACTGAAATATTTTGTTACACTGTATATGTTTTCACTGTCATTTTAGATTAATTTAATACATCCTTGCTGAATAAAAGTATTAATTTCTTTAAAAAAAAAAGACTGACCTCCTTTCAACTTGAACGGAATTGTATATTATCGCAGCTGATAAGACCCACATTGGTGGTCATCAGCATATGTTGTTCATAAGGATGCTGGTCCCAGCGTGAAATGCTGGTGCCCCCACTGGTTTGCTTAAGCAGCTTTACCAGCAAGACTAGAAAAGCTATGCTAGTTGACAAACATAAAAAATATGGATATGCTAGACCAGTATCGAGATTTGTGCCTTGTCTTGTGTCTTGTAAGCAGCTGATTTTACAGTGCAACTCTTCTTTTTTTCCCTCAATAGATCTTTAACCTGATGAAGTTTGACAGTTACACTCGCTTCCTAAAGTCCTACCTGTATCAAGAATGTATGCTTGCCGAGGTGGAGGGGCGTCCTCTTCCAGACCCCTACCAGGTCCCCAGTAGTCCCACGTCCAAACATAGCACAAGCTCTGACCGCTCTAACCTCTCTACACCTAAAAAGGTAACACACACACATTTGTGTTTACTTTATATCTTACGCCCTTCATTAGAATGATGACAGTCAGTTGACAGTTGACACATTGACTTCCTTTGAAACATAATCACAAAATCAAACAATTTGTGAAGCACATCAAAGGATGATACCCCCAATTATCTCTCAGTGGAAGGTTTAGTAACACCTTCAGCAGTTTGTGTACATTGATATGTGATTATGTATGAACATTTATCAGTTATGAATTTATGACCTTTGTAACTATTGAAATATGATCTGTTCAGCATTGCAGAATGTAATAATGTGTATAGATGTTATTTGGAAGTTTTACCATCATTTGGCTAAAATGTCTCACTTTTACTGTCCTTTTAAAGTAATTTGTGACCTATGTATGTGGGAATGGCTTCACACCTAAAAGTATTTAAATGCAATTGCATTTAAGGTGTCATACTGAAGCTATTGTCAGCATTATATTCTTGTTTACATAGTCAAGTGATAATATAGTTATTCCAGAAGCTTTCAAAGGAAGAGAGACAGTCATCTCAGTTAACATCCCCACCATGCCTTCCAGTCAGATCTAATTTAACTCCGTAAATTCCTCACCGGCTATGCATCTCATTTTTATTCTGCATATCAGTGGTTCATTGGCCACCAGGAATTTTTTTTTATTGTCTGTTGCCTCAGATCTTAGTGTAACGCCTTTGTGTTTGAGAATAATTGAAATTTTTTTGAAGATGCAGGACGACAAGAAGAGTAAATCGGGAAGGTCCCTAAATGACGACAGCAGAGATGAACATAGCGATAAAAAGAAAAGCATTTTCTTCTCCTGGTCCAGAAATAGAAGTTTCGGAAAAGGATCTAAGAAGAAGGACCTTGGAGACTACAGTGAGTGGGGGACATCAGTGCTGATTCTGTTAGATTATTGTTCTGCCGTTTAGATTCATTTAGTTTCTTTATATTTACTGTGCACTTACAATGCTCATAGATTTTTGATACTTTTCATGTCAGCATTTTTGTTTCTGTGCTTCTTGTCTCTCCTTGAATATTTCCTCCAGCTTCTCCAATTCCCTGCATTTTCCAGTATGTTGGTTACAAATGATATTTGTCTTTCACCATAGGCTTTACTGGTAGTAACGGACGGAGAGAATCACAGGGCTCTTTGTCGTCTGGTGCGAGTTTGGAACTTGCAACCTCTGGTTCTGGAAAAAACGAGGTGAGTCGAATGTGTCTGACTTGGTAATCTGTCTAGGATTATTAGGATTTTGTCATAATTATCAAATGTAATATATTGTATTAATTCAACCCAGTCAATTAATAATGATGCTGATGATGGTCATATTATTATTATTATTTAAATGTAGTAGAATTATTTTATAATAATTATTTGTTTTTAAGAATATATCCTTCACTTATGAGCATTATCTCCAATTTAATATAGCTGAATTTAATATTTTTGTGTTCATTTCATTTGTTTGTATTGCTTATTCGTTTGTAATCCTTTGTCTGACAGGGTGAGGTGTCGCGTAACTCCATGTCGTTGTCTGAGCGTGCCGTGCGTCACTGTAACATTAACCTTCCGGATGGTTCATGCTGCTCAGTACCCATCAGGCCTGGCATCTCCATCAGAGAGGTGCTCTTAGGCTTATGTGAGAAGCTCTGCATTAATCTGGCTGCTGTGGATCTGTTCTTAGTAGGAGGAGAAAAGGTAACATGCCTATCATAGTGCAGTTCAGATCACCAATGCTAGATGTTAATTGTGTTTTGTGGTAAAACTATACTATAATAGTAACCAGTAATTAAGGTACCTTCACTTTTGCTTTTGCTTTTAATTTTGGCCTGTCCACTTTGAAAGGTTACAAGGTGGTTTCAGTATGTGTGTGTTTGTGCTGAGTGTTGCATTTACGTGTGTGTGTGTGTGTGTGTGTGTGTGTGTGTGTGCGCGCATCTGCATCATTTGATACTGCAATGCTGTAATGGACTATAATAGCATGTATTGTCCTTGTGTTAAAGCCTTTAGTGTTGGACCAGGACTGCATGACACTGTGCTCCAGAGATCTGCGGCTGGAGAAACGTACGCTATTCCGGTACACACCTGTTTAGTTTTTATCTCTGTCTATCCATTCATTCATCTTTTCATCTATCATTTTTGTCTGTCTTTATGTATTCATCAGGCCTCTTTTTCTTTTATACTTTTCAAACTTAACTGAAGTTTTTCATTATCATTTTGTAAAGTTTATTTTCCTTAACTTCTCTCTCTTTCTTCATCTCCCCCTCATAGACTGGATCTGGTGCCCATAAACCGTTCTGTTGGGCTGAAAGCAAAACCCACTAAGCCAGTTACAGAAGTGCTGAGGCCGGTGGTGGCCAAATATGGCTTGAACTTAGGAGACCTGGTGGCCAGGATAGTGAGTCAAACATATGCTTATTTAATTAATTAATTTTTTTTAGAAAAGAGAGGTTTTACAAGCGGATAATGTAGTATATTGTATCTTGGATGTATCTCATTTATTGGATATATTGGCATGTATCTTAGAAAATGTTTTATGCACAATATTGTATAAAAAAAATTCTCACAAAAAACATGATGACGATGTGTTTGTGGGTTAAGAATCATGTTGGGTTATCAGGTTTCACAGTAGCGTATAAAGTATGTTTCCATCATCTTGCTTGTTTAGCTGGTTTGGTTTTGTAGCACATTGCTCTATGGAGATGGAGGAATATGGGCTACTGTACCATAAAATGTGAAATATATGCATTTTGTGATTTTATGAAATGGCTATTAATTAGATATGTTGTTTTTGTGTGGGTAGAGTGGAGAGAAAGAGCCGCTGGATCTTGGGCTTCCTATATCTAATCTAGATGGACTGAGGGTGGTTCTGGAAGCGGGAGACCACGTTCCAGGAAAAGGCAAGATGCACACACACATACAGGACAGACATCATTCACATAATCCAATCTGATTCTTTGATTTCACCCACTGTGAAACAATATCATGAAGGCCAAACAATTTTATTTCCTAAATGTGGATTTTATAATCATCTAGATCTGTAATTCCCCTGATAGCTGTATAAACAATTAGGTATCTGTTAGGTCCCTTTTAAAATAGAAATTCACTTTAGTATACTTTTAAAAAGAGTACTTACTGTATTAATTACAGAAATAATTGATTACATTACAGTATTAATTACAGAAAGAATACACTTTAAAATAATATACTTAAGTGCAAACTAAATGTAATGTTTTAGACATGTAATTGCTTGTTAACTGCAATTAAATGAAATATATTATTGTTTAATTTAAATTTTATAATTACTTCTATTGTGTTTTTAAAATTTGGTTAAAAGTGTGCTGCCGAATATACTGATGAGCATTTTTGGTAAACTAAAATATACTTGAATGTAATTTATTTTATTTACATATATTTGTAATTACACATTTGTAATGATGAAGGTGCGGTTGCGTACATTTAAAATGTATTGACTTTAAATGCAATATGGAATCACACACTACAGTAAAAATTATAGTCAAGTTCATATGCTTTAGTATGTCAACACATTAAAGTAATTGTACTCATGCACTTTGCATTATGAAAGTAAAACATGTTATGTATGCCTTGTTGTCTTAAACATAGTTGCTTGCTCTTAAGCTTGAACAGAATAAGTTAACTTTCTCCCTCTCTAAACAGACAAACAAAAGCTGGTCTCATCTAAAAGTCACGGTCCACCTCTGTCTACGCGAAGCCAGTCTGCCACAGTAAGACCTCGATCTCCAAGATCATACATTTTCATCTCCTCCTCTCTCTTTCTTTCTTTGTATTTTTTGGCCTTTGTGTGGGGAGTCTGTGCATGGCCGGCTTCCCTATTCTTTTCTCCAGTCTGAAGGCTGTCTCTGCATTTCTGGGCCTGTGGATGATCTAACCCCACTTCTCGGATCACAGCAACCCACCTCTTTACCACTTCATTTCCTTCAACACACCACAATGTTGTGAGGGGATAGCAGACTCTGTCCGCCAAGAGTTCCTTGGTTCAAGGGTTCTTCCTTTGTACAGACTCTTTCATCTTTATAGTTGCTGGTAGCTGTGTGCAAAGAACGTGGAGCGTGGATGTTTATTGATGTTGGGTCTTGTGGTGGCATGCTGTGCTGGTGGTGGTTTTTCTGCAGTGACATGCTGTGCTGAATGGAGATTGACTTTAATATGCTTGCACAAGTAGAGCGAGTATGTACACTAGCTTTAGTGATAGTGACTAGAGGCCCACCCAGTGCCCCTATGAGGCCCCAGTAGTTTTAGCCCTGCGCCCCAGAGAAAGCCTTGTAGAAAAGGCGGTTCTCATCCACGCACCCTTAATGTGCCCCATTCTTATTGTCGCTACCCAGGGGGAGGACAAAGCGGCAGGAAAGGCTTCGGCTGTGAAAACCAGGGCCCAGGTGGAAAAGCGAAAACAGAAAAAGCTTAATATAGATGAAGCTGAAGGTAAAAAACTATTCCCCTTTCACTTTCTTGAATAATCTATTTCTTTCACCTAGTTAGGCGGTGAAGTTGTTCTTGGCTACATCTTATGCTAACCAATCTCTGTAGCAACACTGGCTGATGTAGCTAATGCTAACACAAGCACACTTTGCAGCCGCAGTAAATCTTTTGCTGATGTCTTGTAAGAATGCTTTCTATCTCACGCTCTCTGTAACATGTCAGATGTGCTTTTTACTTTCCAACAAATAAAACAGTTTAAAATTTTGTTTGTTGTTCAACCAGAATTCTTCGAGCTCATATCCAAAGCACAGAGCAACAGAGCTGACGACCAGCGGGGTTTGCTGAACAAATCCAACCTTGTCCTTCCGGACTTCCTGCGCCTCAACACGGAAGCAGACAGCAACAACCTCAGCTCCACCCCTGTCTCCCACAAGAACCGGCCCCGATCCAAGGAGAACGGCTCCGCACTCAGTGCCAGCCACCAATCGCAGAGCTTAGATTCAGCGGTGGAAGGCACAGTGCCTAGACGTGCCCTGATGCCTCCCAATAGCGCTCTCAGAAACGCAGCAGGCCGAAATCCACCACCGTTTAGTTCCTCACTATCCCCAATCCCACACTCGCAAAAAGGGGGCTCGTCCGGGATCACAGACTGGAGGAGTGATGGAGGGGTCCAGGCACTGGAGGAAGAGGAGAGCGGCACGGACCTGACATTTGTCGCCGAAGGTGACATCACAAGCCCTAACAGCTCTCTCCTTCACCAGTCCCCTATGCCTCTCCCTCCCTCTCCAGACCGACTGCACCTCTTGAGGGAGGACACTTTCCAGGACAGCTGGGCTCGATCAGGTACCTCTCCTGTGTGAACAAACTACACTCGCATGTGTTATCCTCACCTCTCTCTGGTCCCTCCTGAAGATGTGTGTGATTTCTGAGTGCTGTGGATTTGCTGTGTTCCTCATCGTAAGCCCTATGCCAAACCCTGGCAAAACCACATCCTTCCCATGTACATTTGACCCCCTTTAAGCACTTTAATGAAGAATCGAAAAAGAGACTTCTACCTACAATGCATTTGACAGTTTATTTTCCCCTGAAAGTATTTTAAAACAACTAGCCACACACAATCTTGACAATCATTGACTTTCACAGCTTTTATTCCACTGAGAGAAACGACAGAATTATTGTAGCCAGTCGGACTGATTTGAGGTTAGTAGTGAACTGAATTGATCTTCCTCGTTTTCTGCATAAATCTGCCCTCTGGCTTATCACATGATGGCCTTAACAGGAGCCAAAACTGACTGAACTAAACATGTGATAGTTCTTCAACATTAAATATGAACTACATACCAGACGTGGAGTGTTTGAGGTGACAAACACCCTCGTTTATGCATGAATATATTTGTCTGTTCAAAAAAGTTGTTCAAATGATGTGAATACACAACTAAAACATAAACAAGCACAATCAGTTTTAGTACGACAGAGGCCTCACCTTACCTCTCAATGGTTACCAGTAGTGTGCCTTCCATGAACCTGTCCATGAAACCTAAATATTGACAAAGAGTCTTCAGTAACTCCTCATGACCTCACATTTCTATATTTCAATCTTAAATTGAGACCTCAGAGCTTTTTTTTTTTCCATCGTATTCGTATGAAAATGCAATTCAACAATGTGTAGCTACGCAGATCACTTCCTGTTTATCACCATGACATCACTTCCATGTTTTTTAAGCTACGGTATCATATGTTACTTATGTAATTGTGTAATATAATCCTAAAAAGGATTAATTTATCCTAGATGAAACTTCAGTATATCTTCTTGAATGATAAAATACTAAATGTGTACATAGTTTCTGTTACATCTGTGTGATTTATTGCTATGTTGAGTTGCTGACATTGTTGAATTGTTCTCCATTCAAATCCTTCTGACACTGAAATCATTTTCAGTTTTCTGTAGCAGTCCTTTTTGTAGACAACCAATATCTCTACTCAGACTGATTTCTGCAAACCTGTAAATAGAGTTAAATAAATGTTAGGGGTGAGATTTCTCCCTTCCTCTTATGTTTGTGTCTTGTTCCGATCTCTTTCCAGTACCTGTTTACAATTTCTACTATTTCTTAGGCCTGAAACACTCTTAAGTACGTAAACACACATGCTTCAAACTATGGAAGTTTGAGTTCAAGCATTGTTGTACTCCAAAATGTGTCTTAAGCACAATTCAAAATGAAGCACAAGTGCATTCTCAGTCTTACCACTATGGGTGCTATAAAAGGTGTTAGTTGTCTGCTTCTACAGTCAGTTTTCTCTTTCAGGTCAACTACTGTTATGGTGAAGCAACCGTTTAAATCTTACTGGGCCAGTTTGATCATAAACATGTTTAATGCAAAAAAAAAATATTTAATTAAAAGGTAACTATGTTCATTTACTGTACTCATGTTGGCTATGCATTGTTTGCGTACTTGTAAGAGCATGTTTCTGGCCTTAGGGTCATCACAATGCCACATATGCACTTTGAGGAACAAGACTGTATTGTGGAATTATTGCATAATGCTTTCTATGTTGTTCAATTAAATTGCACCTCAAGAACTTGGAGAACTGAATCACCAGGATTTCCCTAAGCAAACCAAGTTCAGTACTTTCTCTTGAAAAAGTAATCTTGACAAAGCTCTCCAAACCAAAAAGTTGTCAAACCAAACAGTTTGGGGTCAGTAAGATTTTTTTTGTTTTAAAGAAATTCAGCAAAGACACATTTAATTATTCAAAAATGACAGTAAATATACATTTATGTCACAAAGGTTTTTTTTTTTTTTTTTTAAATAAATGCTGTTTTTTTTTTATATTCATCAGAGGCTTTTTAAAAATGTATCACGGTTTCCCACAAAAATATTTAGCAGCACAACTGTTTTTTTAACAGTCAGTACGTTTACATGGACAACAATACTCCGATTTTAATACAGTTAAGACAAAACTCTGATTAAGAATCTACCATGGAAACAGAGATTTTTGATTACCTTAATCTGGCTAAAGTCATAATCGAAGTAAACACTAATCGAATTAAGACATGTTGAGTATTCCTATTTTAGTCGCATTATTGAAGTGCAGTAAAGACATGTACACACCTTAAAGGTGGGGTAAGCGATTTCTGGTAGCCAATGTTGACATTTGAAATCACCAAAACAAACACGCCCTACCCCAAAAGGGTCTCGCCCCTATTTTGATAGCTCCGCCCCACACATACGTACGCAACCCAGGCAACGATTAGTTCTGTGCAGAGCCCTTGAGAAACAACGAAAAGAAACTGAATTGAGAAACTTTCTCAACGGCTCTGGTTCTGTGAAACAAAGCAAAACTGCTGTTGTGTTCTATTTATGACGTATTGACACAAATTTCAAATGATTTTCAACGGTCGCTTTGTCGCGTCCAGTGTACCAGACAGACTAGACAGACAGACAACAACTAGCTGTTGCGGCGCAGACACGGTGTTACTCTCCTATCAAGAAGAAACAAAGCAACCTCTGCGTCCGATCGCAGGCCTTCCTCTCCTTGAGTTCTCTCCAGCGCCGGAAAGCTGATCCGATATTTACACGGGTCCTCCTTCTTGCCAAGAAGAAACAAAGCAACCTCTGCGTCCGATCGCAGGCCTTCCTCTCCTTGAGTTCTCTCCAGCGCTGGAAAGCTGATCCGATATTTACACGGGTCCTACTTCTTGCCTTATTGCCTTAAGCCTTCTTTTGTTCCCGCAGACGTTTTCCTCTTTTGTTTTTTATCCGCCATCTCTATCTTTCTGTCGCTCGGCTCGGCTAATGTCCATCCTGTGGTGTGCACTGAACGCTCTCTCCTCCACATCATGAGTAGACACGCCCCTTACTGCTGATTGGCTACAAGTTCGGCCCGAATCAGTTTTCTAAAGCGTTTTTGAAAAATCGCTTACCCCACCTTTAATCACATTATTACTGTCGCGTAGGACTTTTCGCCCAATTTTGCAACAGGATACACACATGGCAGTGGTCAACCATTTGACGGCAAATAAAAGTGCTTCAACACCACCATCGTCTGTATGCACGTACAAATAATTAACTGCACTTGAAGCTTTCATAAAATTAAAAAAAAAACTGTACATGGCATCATCACGAAGACGAACTATATGTTTATACGTGAAATTCCGAAGGTGACGTCGCATGGTGACGTAATGGCGTGTGCCATTAATCAAACTATGTACTATAACCATAGACTGTATAAAAACGACTATAACATGTAAAACGGGAACATGAGAGGAATATTCTAAAAGCAACTCATGTAAGCACAATAATCATAATATTGGCTTATTTAGAATAAGGTAAATAATTAGATTACTGATGTCCATGTAAACGTAGTCACTGGTAATAATAATAAATGCTTCTTAAGCAGCAAATCAGCATATAAAAATGATTTTACTGAAGGATCATGTGACACTGTAGGCTGGAATAATGGCTGCTGAAAATTCAGCTTTGCCATCACAAGAATAAATTACTTAAAATATATTGAACATAAGAACATAAACTTCTTTCAAAAGCATTTAAAAAATCCTATCAACTCCACACTTTTAAAACAGCAGTGATTAGTATAATATGAGTTAAAACAGCGCCACATCCTTCAGAGTTCAAGGAAAGACAGAAGCCCAAATAATTCTCAGATAAGATAGTTTATTGTTTCATTTTCCTGTTATTAAATAAAGAATACAAGGACATGAAGCATTAACTGCACCGCTGATCACACGATGAAATGTTCTACTCTCAGAAGCGTTTTTTTAATAACTCCTTCACATTCTCATCCTTCTTCCCCCACCGTCTGTTTAAGGGAGGCTGTTCTCAGTGCATTAGCTATGCACAGAGGCCTAGTTAAAGTGAATGGCTGGTTAGGCAGGCTTTGTGTTGTTTGGACGCTGGTACTGGGCTCAGACAAAACCAGCCTCTGTTTCCCTTCAGTGCTCCCTCTCTCATCCTCCACCGGAGGAAGTGTCCTAATTCTGCATTGTCTCCCTTGGTACATTTTCACGCTCCAAAAGAAGGGAAACCCTCCATAGACAGAAATCAAAATGCTGTCGTAATTTTACCTTGAAGCCAAATTGTTGCGTGACTACTCCTGACAAACTATTCTTCTATATATTTCAATAGCCTATCTTTACATATCACATGACCACACTGTAAAAAATAAGTGTAATTTTAACTGTATAATTTTGTAAAAACGCTACGGAAAAAAACTGTTAATAGGTTAACAGTAAGTTCCCGTACTATATACAGGGAAAAACTGTGAAATATCTAACCAGACATTTCATGTAATTTTACAGTAAAATGCTGTTAATTTTACAGTTTTTAGAACTAAAAATGACTAATCAATGTATAATTTACAGTTAAAAACTGTAAACTGATATTCCCAGAATTCCCTGCATGACACTCCACATTTGAAAGTATTTTGTTTAAATAATCATGTTTTTTAAAAAGTTTTTGTTATTAGTTATGTATATTTGGGCTTTATGTTACATCTTCTGTTGTTTAATGAAAGTTTAATGCATCATTTAAGTATCATGTGTGTTACCATGATGGTGTTTTGTGCTTGCATGAATGACTCTGGGCGCCTTCTACATATTAGGATATACTTCTGCTTGTGGCGAAGCTACTTGTGATGAGCTTTGATTCTTCATGTGGCTTTCTCTTTTACCACCTGCATTATTATGGTGGTTGTCAGTATGTTAAAGGTACAAAACAGATTTTAATAGC
Organism: Sinocyclocheilus grahami; assembly: GCF_001515645.1. Lineage (NCBI taxonomy): Eukaryota > Metazoa > Chordata > Actinopteri > Cypriniformes > Cyprinidae > Sinocyclocheilus > Sinocyclocheilus grahami. The sequence continues at coordinate 221,683 of NW_015505750.1, forward strand.
AGAGTGCATTGTTGAATTTACTGGTTTGCATTCAAATTTTCTTGTTTGTAAATTACAGTTTTATACTGTAAAATTTACAGGTTTTGGCCTTAAATGTTTTTTTAAGCTGCCAAAATTATTTTGTAAAAACTACAGATTTTTTTTAACCTTTTTTTTTACATTATTATTATTATTATTATTATTGCATTTCTGTCACCAAGGATTGTTTGCTCTGTTCTGTAATGCTATGGAAATAAGTAAGACAGGTTTGTTTGGCAATTATTTTTAATTTCAACAAGGACTTGAATAAAGAGTTGTTTAAGGTGATTAGCAGAAGAAATACACATGCTCTGAGTGATGGAAGCAATCTGATTTACCCTGAAAATGTATTCACAGGTCCTGATAAAAGGAGCTATTTTTGGTCCAAAAAAACAAACAAAACAGAACTGAGTTTCGTGATGTGTGCAACTAAAAGAATAAGGCATTTAAAATATGAAGACATTCATTGTAAGAACATGTTCTCCAATTTTATGAAGCCATATTCCATCTTGCTTCCAACATACCAATGTTTTAAAATGGGGAATGATATTCAACGATATAATTATTCAGTGATGTAATTTGAGCAGGTGTATTTTTTGCTCAATCAAAAACAGTGAGGGGTTTTGAACGGATTGGCAATCTCACAGCAAACTTTAACAGGTAGATTTCGGTTACTAAATACAAAAAAGAAGTATGTAACTGAGTTGAAAACACAACAGTCAGTATAGGACCGGGACTTGAATTAGTGAATACTTTTTGTCAGTTGTTCGTTTAAATGAATCGTCCGAGCGTTTCAATCGGACTTTTCAACGTTATGAGAGAGAGGAGCGTAAAGGTGCGTTCAATTCACTAGAACGAATCGTAATTTATTGCTATAAAGATGTAAGCGATCATTAAGGTGGGCCTGTTTGATGATCCCCTCAGCTGAGCTCAGACATTTAAAACAGCGATGAAGCGTTTGGTCGCACTTCCGTAAGAGCTACTATTTATAATAATAGCTAAACTACTGTCATGTTACTGAAAAATATTATTAGCGTCGCTACTTTTAGTTCTGTTTACCAACACCTGCAAATTCCTGTCAAAATTACAAATGCTTGGGAATGTCCGATGATTTGGAATATCAGTTTGACGACCACATTTCGAGATCAAATTGCAATGACTAATATTTCATTTCTGGGACGGTTTAAGGGGATTAAACGGATTAAATAATCCTACTGAAATTATTTTTTTTGTAACAAAAGCCATAGAGCTTGAACTTGTTAAATTTACTTCAATTATTAACCGCTAAGAAACATTTGCTATTTTTTGTTGTTGGCCAAGAATCCCATCGGGATGCTCATCTCCACCAAATGCTCACAAAGAAAGTCCTGCAGCATGTGAAGCACCCAATACATCCACTGGTCATGTTCAAGTGTTTGTGGTAAGACTTTTGCACCCGGCAAGTTTGAAACATCTGCTTGAACTTCAGTAACAGGAAGACTATGCTTTTTTTCCCATGAAGAAGAGTCAGAAAGAGAATCACCTCAAAGTCACTGCTGACACAAAACCCCATGTTTGTAACTGCTTGTAAACTGCAAAAAAAACAAAAAACTGAATTTATCGGGCATTCAGCATCAGCACTCACATATTCTGAAAAGAGATGGTGCTCCATCTAGTGTCCGTGGCAGAAAAGTGATCATTGAATTACTGACTGTAAAATGCATGACAGTAATGTGCCAATAGCTTTTGTCATTAGAGTTTAGACTGGGAATATTTAGTTTCCTAAAGAGAAGTTCAAATGTTTGATAATCAGTTTAATTATAACATGAAGACATGATCAGTTCATCATAAATCTAGAGAGACTAATAGCCGATACAGGGTTTACAAACAAAAATCGCTTCTGTTCAGGCAAGTAGTTTTATATGCTGCCACAAGGGGGCAGTGTGTCTGTAACTAATCACTCAACAACACAAAACAACTCAAATTCAATACATCATGATGTGCACAGCCAAACTCAGTCTGCCTTCATTAGCCTAACTTTCCCCTTTGCATTTTCCTCTAGCACATATCTTTAACACTTAGCAGTGTGTATTGGTAATAATAGCCTGTCCAATTGACCTGAGAGTGACTAATGAAACCAGTGTACACACTTGAGAGAATGGTTATAAGCATGTTAATAAGTTTGCATTTGCTCTGAAGGAGTCTTCTTGGGGGACATTAGCATCTTAAAATCAAGCGAACAAGTCACAAGCCACTCATCTCATCATGTGCTGCAACTCACATGATGAGATGCAATTCAATTGCATGTCGCTAAGCAGCCTGATGATGAGCTATAAATGTGTTTTGTATCCATCCTGCTGAAGAAGAAAAAAAGTTTAGACACTTTTCAACTGGTTAGGCTGGGAGACTGGGTGTGTTAATGTGTGCAGAAGAGCAGAAGCCAACACGTCAGTGCTGAACCAGTTTTAATTGGTGAAACATACAAGATAAGTTCCTCTTAAATTGCAATTAGGACAATCAACAGAACATGGGGAACATTTAAGGGTTGCGTTTAAGACTCATAAGGGCTACCAGCTGCACTGACCTCCAAAAAAAAACATAGTTCCAAAACAAGCCTGTTTTTGGGCATACATGTCAAATTAATTTAGATGGACAAGATAAATGTTTGTCTACATGTAAATAATTTAAATATTGCAGAATTATGAGTGGCCCATATGACTCCATATGGCACTGTTTTTAATTTTTTGTCTTCTGAACAGGGCAAAATGTGTTATTCAATAACAAACGTACTGTCTGCCATGGCTGTCAAATGTCATTGCAAAAGACACATCAATAATACTGTCTGTCTGGTCATAAGACATGGAAGAGCTGGCATTTGACATCATTGATGTCAGATCTAAAGAAGTCAAGCCTATATAGAACATGGCATTGCTTTTTCTAATGTATTTTCATGTTTGTTATTTATCAACATTCCTGCAAAAACTGTGCTCTTTTAATTAATATCTTAATAATTGCTCCTCTCACCTTTTGACTATCCTTCCTTAGTGAAAAATGAAAGCCGTCAGAGAGAGAGGACCAGTGTTTCCAAATATTCCCACAGGAGGGTGCCCTCCGCCCCACCTCCTGCTCCTCCACCTCCCCCACCCAGGGTCAGAGGGGGCAGCAAGCGGGCTCCTCTCCATGTGCGAGGTGCTCTAGATGTGGATGGGATCCGATGTGATGACCTTGGTGGTCGGAATGGAGAACTTGGAGGCTTGGAGAGGGTGGTTAGTGATCTGAAAACCAGCAAAGGAAGAATGAGAACAGGTGTTTACCAGACCTCAGACCAAGCTGAACTGTTGCCTGTGAAAAAGCGTATTGATCCAACCCCAAAAACAGCAATTAAACCTTCAGTTAAAACGTCAAGCAAGAAGAATAACCACAGCAAGAACAATGCGACTTTTGTCTGATCAGACAGTAAAGAGGCTGAGCTTGGTAACAATTAACAATCTACTACTAACAATTCTTTGATAGATTTCCCAATGCAGCAGAAAACAGATGATTCAGCCTGAAGATGATTCAGGACCTTCACCTGCAACAATTTAAATAACTTTCAACATTGTAGATTGTAGTGAATTTTCAAGCTTGTTTTTGCTCTCACTTACTGGGCTGCTATAATGTGCTTATACAGCACATTAACCTAAATAAATGTGACCTGTGAGGAGCTGTTTGGGAATGAGCTGGACTGGCACACTGGATTGCTATAGGACTTCATCTGTTTTACTTATGGACACATTAATGTCAGGTCCAATATAACAGCACTCATAATAAAGCATAATAAGATGTCATACTACTTATTGTCTCTTGCTTAATGTTTCCTCCTTGTTCTACTACCAGTGAAGTCTTCTATGCTGCTGTCTCGATGGATAAGGTAACGCTTTCTTGCGTCTCTAAAGTTCACACAGTTTTTTTTAATGGCTACTGTTCAGTGCTGAAAATGGCTGATTGACCTGAGGATGTGAAGGCACTGCTTTTTGCCAAGATGTATTTCAGGGATAATTGGAAAGAGGAAGGAGATGCTGAAAGGGAAAGACCGATGGAAGGAAAAGATCAATACAAAATGCCACAGGTATTCTAAGGACAAGCAGTGTTTTCATTTGCTAAACCACAAGCTAATGCACTGATGATTCCTGCACTCCGACACAGCAACTGTCTTCAGTAAATCTGAATGAATTTTCTGTCCCTGGTCAGCGATTTGAATCTCTGAATGTTTGTTGATTTCATTAGTATCAGTGTGCATTGAAGAATTTAAATTTCATTCATAAAAGAAGATCCTGATTTCTGAGTGGCAACGTCTGATTGGCATTGGTTTTCCTTTGTGGCCATTGTGTCCTTGAGTAAAATCTGATGAAACCCAAGTTCCCCCAGGGATGCTAAACATTACACTTCTGTCATTCTCACAAGCTAATGCACTGATGATTCCTGCACTCCGACACAGCAACTGTCTTCAGTAAATCTGAATGAATTTTCTGTCCCTGGTCAGCGATTTGAATCTCTGAATGTTTGTTGATTTCATTAGTATCAGTGTGCATTGAAGAATTTAAATTTCATTCATAAAAGAAGATCCTGATTTCTGAGTGGCAACGTCTGATTGGCATTGGTTTTCCTTTGTGGCCATTGTGTCCTTGAGTAAAATCTGATGAAACCCAAGTTCCCCCAGGGATGCTAAACATTACACTTCTGTCATTCTCAACCCCCCCCCCCCCCCCCCCCCCCCCCCTCCTTCTAGCACTTCAAACAGTTCAATAAACAACAAGGTAAATACAAAAGCAATTCATAACTATTTTACAATTTGGCAAATTGGTGGCTAATTTGTATGAATTTGTACGATCTCATTTATACATTTTCATTCAATCTGCTTGTGCCCCACAGATGGTCAGGTTTAGGGGTAGACATTCATGCTTACGTTATCTTTCTAAAAACTGAATTACATTGTACAAATTAATATGAAACCTTGTAAATAGTTGTTTTCTCGTCAGATCTGCTTGGTAATTATGTAACTTGTAAGTTACTTAATGACCTTGTTGTTTATTGAACTGTTGTATAAAATCAATATCACAAAGTTACTTATATTTCAGATATGTTGCTTTGTCTATTTGCTCCACCAATAAAACAGTTCCAAACAAAGCCACAATATAATTACCTGCTGCTTGTCTCCGAGCAATAGATGGTATACTGACATTCCCAAATGTCTTGTGTGCTTGAACAAACCAGTTGAGTGAATAATTCAGTGACTCATTCAAGTCTCTGTCCGAATATGCCTACTTTCCCACCATATAGTAACTGAAAACACTGTGATTCAGTAGTGTATCCAACTAGTATTCACAGATAGTATTCATAAAACAGTAGGTGAAAAGTACCAAGATGATCTACGGACACTTTTCAATCCCATGAGGCCACAGGAGAGGAGTTGTGAATGGTAGTGAAGCAACACAACTCATGGCGTAAGTCAAAGATGAAGATGGTGAATGTCTGGATTTCATTCATACTATATAGTTTATACAGTTGTGAAGTAAATTATTCAAAAGAAGTACCCACTCAGAGAGTATGCAATTTTGGACATTTCATTTCCTGAATGAATGTGTTTCTGAACAAATTAGTTTGTGTGAATAATCCAATGACTCAGCCATAAAAACAGTTACTTTTCTTTTGTTCAATGAATCAGTGTGTTTGAACGAATCAGTTGAATAATGATTAAATAACTCTTTATCTACTCATAACCTGCTGGCATATCGTGTAACCTGCAGGAAAAACTGTTGCATAAGTCCAGCATTTACCTAGATTAATAAATAATATAAATTCTTGTTCATAGTTACTTGATGATACCGAATGCATTAACTATGAATGAATGGAACCTTACTGTAAAGTGTCGCCCATATATAAAATTCATTTAGGAGGAGCACAGCTGTGTCCTATAGGGGTGTAAAATGCTTGAATCACAGCTTTCAACTGGTCCTACTGCTTCACGCTTCACAAAGGACAATAAGACTCTTTGTCAACCACTAGTCTTCTTATCTCCTTACACAGGCTGTAGTCGTTTTACAACTACCTACACTCCTTCTACTAGCATCTGCTATTTGTCCTCTGGAGTGCATTCAAAATGCTTCAGCTTGATTTGTCTTTAACCTCTGGAATTCTCTCATGTTACGCCTCTGCTGCCTGCCAATATGACGCCATTTCTGACTTTTACACTACTGCCAAAAGCCTGACACCCACTACCTTCAATCTTTCATCTAAACTTCACCCCAGCCTAGCCTTGTCAGGCAGTTGAGCTCACTCAGCTCCCTCATCTCTCCATTTGAATGGTTACTGCTTGTCTAGGTGCAGACATTTCTCCATTTGATCTCTCCATGGTGGAACAAAATACAAAAAGCTGTCAAAACAGCAGATTTTTCAATACAAAGCCACAAAGGAACATACCTTTTAGAGTTATCTTCTCCTACATCCACCTTTCAAATGCAAATATTTAAATACAGTGGGGTCTGAAACTCAGAGACCCATGGAAATGCTTCTATTTTGAAATTTTCTAGTTTAACACAACTCTTTTCAATCATGTTCAAATACATAAAATCTCATGATCCATGTTATCCAGCATAACGAGAATGCTCCAAAGAGCATCTTGTGCTTCAGTGGAAGCAGGAATATCTGACATTTTGTACAAATACACACTAATATGGTCATTGTCATTTGCTTATTTGATTAGGGCCCTAAAATACCACGGCATTTAGATGTCTTTTTCAGTAATTGCCATTTTCATGATACACGCGCTTTGTGATCACTTTAGAAAGAAAGCATCTGCTATGGACATACATAATGTAAATGTAATTTCATGAATATTGTGTTTTGCTATCAGGTTATTTCAAGGAAATGCATTTTAAATTACACAGGCATAAGGAAAGCCTCTATAGAGTCAGATCATTTGCAGGGATATTAGACAAAAATGCTCTCTGCGGGAAACCGAATGGAATCAGACATAAGGGATATGAACTGATTCCTCCGGTGAGGAAAACTGGTGTTATGCTTTTTAAGAGAGATTCAAAATGCTTCATGGTGCTGTCCCATCTAACTTCAGTGTTAACTGTATTTCCCAGTTACTCACTGTGTGCCCAGTTGGCATACAGTATTACGCCCCTCTGAGCGTTACATCCTGTAGAAGGGTTCCTATAGTTATCACCTTACCAGTTTCATTTATGTGGTTAAATGTTTTTTTCATTGCAGAGATTATCCACTATTATTTTAGCAGTTCACATAATGCCATGTTTGTTTAAATGTCTGTTAAAGCACATACTTGACTGTCTGAGGCTAGCAGGAATGCTTGCATCTTTTGGCCAGGTGTCGTAGGCCTAAATTAAATTGGCACCATAACTCGCCACCTTGACCCAATGAACAACTGTAAAAACCTTTTCCTTGTAGTGTAGCTCTGTGTTAAGAGGGTGGGCCAATGCATGTGTGAGTTATGTGGGTGAAAGAGAGTTTGTGCTACAGCAGTGCAGACAGTTCTGGAGGTTATTTTGAAAGTGACCCCCTCACTGCCGCGGACCGCTCGCAGCTGTCGGGACTCGGGAAGCATGACACAAGATGACGGATACAGTTGTCGTAGAGGGACAAGTTAGACTTCGAGAGGGGAAAAAGGTGAAGCAACCCAAACTACTTTTACTGTATCGCTCATTATTATTCAAAAACTCTAATCTTTGTTTGTTTACATATACGAACAGTATTTCTGTTTGTTGTTTTGTTTCCCCGCGTTTATAGTGGAAAAACAGATGGGTGATTCTTCGGAAACCTTCGCCGGTAGCAGGTAAATACTCTGAAAACTTTTTACGCTGTTGTTTAACAGTGTTCAGATGATAAAAATGAATTAAAATTGTAGTTTTGTTCCATAAACGTACTTTCTACTGAGCAAAGACCTGACAAAGCTCTGTCACGGTTGTTTTTTTCTCGTGACGGTATGTGAGGTATTGGCATGGTCGTTATGAGCAAGATTGGAATGACACTCTTGATGCACGTGTCACGATGTCGCAATTCACTCTGGCTCGAGCTGTTTTTGGATCAACAGTAACAATGTACTCTTCAAAAGTGTAGTGTAGTACAAAAAAGAGAGTTTATATCCAAGACCGGGGGCTAGGTGTCACAAAAGCTTTTACTGACGTTTTCCAGTTACACAAATGCGTACACAAATCTCTAGTTTTGTATGTTGCTTTCAAACGTTTTTGTGAATTCTGTCCTATAAACTAAAATCCAACAAACCAATACCGTCATATTTTTGCCATAGTGTATGTTGACCCATTTATTTTAAATGTTATACATTTATTAATGCCATTATTGGATAGTGAAATCAATAACTCCCTATAAGCGCTACAATAAAACACCTTATTTTTCCATTTTTGTTCTTTCATTCATTATTTTGTGTTTCATAATTGTTTTAGCCTACTTTTTATACTTTTTTTAATTCAGTGGCAAGTTCCATTTTGACAGTTTTTGTTGTTAGTGTAGATCCAATGTGTTGTTCAATGATTTTTTCCCCCTTGGTTAATAATAGTAGAAATTAGGGATGCACGATATATCGGCCACCATATCGGTATCGGACGATAAATGCTAATTTTTTCTGTAATTGGTATCGGCCCGATAAGAAAATTTGCCCGATATCTTAAAGCCGATAAATAATGCATTATTTCCTTCAGAGACACTTCAGATGCGCGCTGTTAGTTTGTATCCTTTTGTGCAATTGTACATTGTAATATTGTGTTTATTTGATGTATATCTAATTTATCTCATATAGAATGCGGTTGGTTAAGTTAAAAGAGCGCTTCAGTTTACCGGTGATCGTCTTTAGCTCAGCGCACGCAGCTCAAACAGCAGTGCACAACATTAATAACTATGATTGGGAATGTTGTGTATATAACATTCTAATGAGAACATTATTATAATAAAACGTTGTGAATTCTTTGGGTTTAGTTGCCGTGTTTCAGCGCGTTGTTATGGGAAGAGCGCATCCACAACAGGATCACACATTCTGACTATAGCATGCAATAACTGTGTCATTTTGTACATATATAAGTTGTAATATTATGTTTATGTTGTATTAATATTAATCTCAGGATGCATTTCCTTGAGTTAAATAAGCTGCCAGCAAAACGCTTCAGTTTACCGTGTTCATTCAGCTCTTCAGCTTCAGCACACGCAGCTCAAACGGCTGCTATTTAAAACGGTGGTACTAATTTGTTACTTTTTCAAAATCATTGATACATTATTAATAATAACAACCACTTTTATTTTTCTCTTATTATTTTCATCAACAATATGGTTTAGTAATTAAAATCATTTAATTATTGTCCGAGCAGAGGCTAATACGTTTTATTGATCTATGTCGCATTTATTTTGATTCTTTACACGTGTAATGATGTCCAGTGACTTGTTTGCATTATTTATGCATTATTTTATTTATTTGTAAGACTTTTTTATGACATTTGGTAATGGGAGAGTAAAATTATTTTTAAAACGTATACTGTTGCTTATGTTGAAGTGTTTGGGATGTGGTTTTTAATGATGAGACCTTTTTTGTAATCAGGCTCTCAAAAAGTATATACAATTTGGATATAGATTTATCAGCCAACATATTGGTTATCGGCTTTCAAAAATAAAGAATTATCGGTTATCGGTATCGGGAGAAAATTTTCATATCGGTGCATCCCTTTTAGAAATGTTTGAAGGCTTTTTGGTACTCAGAACTTGAAGGTATGTGACTACATTTTAAAAATAAACTTACATGGAGACATATTCACAGTCTGGAATGATATCCATCAGCATTCATAATGCAAGTCATACACTTACATAACTTCTTTAGGTGAACTTGGCTAGAGGATAGGTAATTTTTGGATCTCTGTTGCCTGAAGCTGTCATTGTTTAATAGGTTAGTCTCCAGTTGCTTTCATGGATCACTGTGTCTTTTGATGTGTGTTATGACAGCTGCTTGACTCCCCGCATACTGTATTAGAAGTCTGGTGATGTAGGGGTCTGTTCTCTTGTACAGAAGCATAAGAACAAAACATTACATTTTCAAAACAGTCAATAAGTGGAGGCATTGTAGAGACTATAGTTTAATGCTGTCACACATGCAACACTAGTTTATGGAAAGAGACAGTTTATATTTCATGGCTCAGTAATTGCGTCCCATGCAGCTGTTATTTTGTCAGTTGTAATTCCTGATGATTATGCAAATTATGATATCAACTGCTGCAACTGTAGTGCAACACAGTAGTGAAATGAATAGAAAAAGTTGACTTTTTATTGCTTTAAAGGTATAGTATCTGAATGATTTTATCTGACATGAATGGCACATTTATGGTTTTAGATTGTAATGTTACTTACACTATGGCACTCAAAGATTTCATGTACAGTGATATTTATATGGAACTCCAAAGAGTTTTGATGATATTGTCACAGTAAATATCCAAAAACCATGGTATTATTATTGTAATTTTTGATAGTAGTTGTTAGTGTAAGATGCATTTCTGATGTTTTATGAATTTGTAATCTTGACTCTGTCTCAGACTGCCTGTCCTTGCTGGTGTATAAGGAGCGTGGAGAGAAGAGTAAAGGACAGTGGGAGAGGAGTCAGGCCACGCTGAGGGATATCTGTGGGCTGGAGGCTCTTCAGGGGTTTGATGGAGTGAATTACGTGCTCAGTCTTCTCTGCCTGAGCCAGTCTGTCATGCTGGGCTTCGACAACAAAGTGTCTCTTTTGGCCTGGGATGCTCGTATCCGCTACAGCCTTGGAGAGGGTGAGAGGAAGAGCATGTGTGTGTGTGCACTAATCAAAAGAAAATGGGCATTAGTTAAAATTCTGACATTATTTACTCACCCTCATGTCATTCCAAACCTGCATGCTGTTATTTTTTATGTGGATCACAAAATTATAATTTATTTGAAAAATCATATCATAGCCATCCAATGACAGTTCAAAGTGACTGAGGGCTGTCAAGCTCCCAAAAGGACAAAAACAACACCACAGCATTATATATGTGTGTGTGTGTGTGTGTGTGTGTATACACACACACACACACACACTCATCACAGACAATTATTTAAATTATTCATCAATATATTTCTTACATATTCTTTCGCATAATTAAGTAAAAAATCCATGTAAATAATTACTTTTTACATGTATTTCCGTAGCACTTTTTTGAATGAATGCCCCTCTCACTTTCACATTGTGATTTATCAGGAAACTGATTGCAGGTAATAGCAAACTAAAATATCCCACCTCATAAGAACATCTTCATTTATTAACACAGACAATGTGGTTTAAAATATTATTTTTTAATATATTTTATATGAATCTTTATAGTTTTATAATGTAAATACTCTATCTTTAATCCTTAATTCTTAGTTTGTAATTTGTTTTGATTCCTAGCACATTTATAATCAGTAAATAAATAATTGTGGATAGGTGGTGGGACATAGAGGGCTACAGTTTGATCTCGCCTAGTGCACTATATGAGTCAAGACTCTGTTGGCTCTGTTAATCCCAGACACCCTCAAAAACACGTACAGACATACACCTACACCCAGACGGCTGACTCTTTTGCTCTCACACTTACACATGCGCTCTCAAGTCGTGCCCTTTGAGAAAGCAGCAAAGTTATAATTGGGACCCTGTGATGTGTGATACTCCATAAGATTGCTCAGAACATGCACTTGACAGAGTAACACATACTCAAAAACATAAAATGTAGTTTTCTGAACTCGGTTCAGATGACTTGAGGTCATTTCAAATGAAAGTTTCATTTCCATTTATGCATCGAAAATGTTGAATGGCAATGAAATAGTCTTGTGTATGACTGATGTTTCTCTCCTTTGCTTTTAAAAAAAAACTGTGTTCAGCTCTTGTTTGGCAGCTGTTATGCTGAGGATTTTGAATGCATGGGTCGTTTCCGCTCTGATACCTCCTTGATTTTCAGGTCCCATGTTTGTTTGTTTATTTGTTTTGCTTTAAGGCAATCAGAACGATGATAGATGGTGCTGATGTTTCATTCTGCTCTGTTGCTCTTATCAGTTTCCTTCTAAACTATCTTAACACACTGTTCTGTAGCAAGTGACCTCACATTGCTCATGACTGATGCATCAGTGACTTTACTCTGCCTAGCTTTGGTTGACCGTGGATAGAGATGTGAGAGCGTGTATGGAATTGATCAATCCTATAATAAAAAACATATCACATGATGAATGTGTGTATTACGTGTGACAAGGTATGCAGTGGAATAGGAGTTATGAAGTAAAAATTACATTAATCCCACTGCTGATGCAAGACATGCACACATACTGTATCATTAATTATGTCTGCTTGGAATCTATTGATTACTTGCCTCTATTATGATAAACTGAGGTATTTTTTCCTAATTATTTGGACTCTGTATTCATAAATTATGACCCATAAATTATGTATTGAACTCGAAAAAAATTTACTCCAAAGTTGTCAGTGCCAAAAAAGACAAATAAATATCCAGCTTATAAAAATGCACTGATGATCTATTTAGGATTTCCACAGTAATGGACAATCTGGAAATATCAGGGAAATTGTGTTTTTGTCACAATTTATAGTGAATATTGATTCAGTTAATCTCAGTGTCTTTCAAATGTAGGTTATTATCAACAAAATATCACTCTGTGTACAATAAAACTTGCTCGCGATCCATAATGTGGTTCGATTTGATTATGATTTGATCTCTTGAGTCAGTTATTATAAAATACAATTCATCTTAATGATTCATTGGCAGATTGAATCTAAATCAAACTTATTTTAACAACATTTTTCACCAGTGTTCATAAAGAACTAGAAAAACATTGGAAACTAGTTGGTTGAAGGATCTAGCAACCCTGTTCATTCCTCACGGTGTAGTTTAAATCTATTTCTGATAGTTTCCAATTTGATTGATACTGTTAACTCTTGGTACAAAGAAAATGTGATGAGAAGAATATTGGATTACGAGACATATTACCAAAATCCAGAATATGCTAATTAAAAAAAAAATTATTATTCTACTACATTTATTTAAAATACAGAAATTTCCTAAAACTGTAGAAAAAGAAACTTTTTTTCATGTACAGTACAATAAGTTTCTGGATTTTTTATGTACTCTGTCCTTGTAGCTGACGGGATGAAATTAGGCCTTTTCAGAATGTCTCCAGAACAGCTGTTTTGCTTTAATTGCAGTTGACATGTACAAATTTTAAGATCTTGCACTGTGATAATAAGCTCCTCTTAAAGTTGTCTCTCTTTCAGTCCACAGGTTCAACATCAATGTCCAGCCTGGCACCAAACTAGAAAGTGGCCCCGCCTCGCTGCATTTATGCAACAACTTGCTTGTCATTGCCAGAGACCTCCCTCCAACTGTCATCGGCCAATGGAAACTGTCAGACTTAAGGCGTTATGGTGCCATTCCTAATGGATTTGTCTTTGAGGGAGGGACAAGATGTGGCTACTGTAAGTTCAAGTTATTGTTCTTTTCTTTATTCAATGCTGTTCTATTTTTTGCTCAGTTTCTTGGTTGAATCTCTCATTTGTCACTTGATCTTTCTGAGATGCAAAGGGATTCTCGGAAATTATTCACTGAGAGGAATCCCTTGATGATTGAGTTGAATGTGTGGCTTGTTCTTGAACAAAGTCGTCTCCTTTTCTGGCTCTTTTTCATTTGGTTTTAGTGATATTCCCTGCGGTGGAAGTAGCACCCCCCCCCCCCCCCCCCTTTCATTTTCTCGCTCCCCCATACTTACAGAATCAGTACACATCACTTTTGTGCACCCACAAACAGATTGTGGTAATCTGTGATGTGCTCCAGTATAAGATGTTGCGTTAGCACCAGTGAAACCCTCCAGCTGCCTCTCTGGCAAATCCATCTGCAGCTGTTCTGTAGCTTCAGCAGCTTTAAAACTCCATCTTATATGAAACTTCCTGACAATGACAGCCGTGCCACAACAGAAAAAGTGTGTTTTATCGCAGTTATAATCAGGGTAATTAATCTGTCACTCCTAATAGTATTCAGGATGTTTGTTAGATGCTGTTTGAATGCACTGTGCAGGGAACTCTGGGCAGTTTTATGTGTTTAGACAGTGAGGCGGCATGTGAAAGGTCTCCTGCCAAGTGGAGAAACTTGAGGGGGCGGGCTGCTTATATCGGACACCAGACTCCAAACGTACCTCTCATTGCTGTAGAAGTACATTAGTACAACATAAGTCACATCTTGTTCTGCACAAAACTGCACCTGCAGAACTTCACTAAAAGCTGTAAATTACAAAATTAACTGTTATCATTTAGAAAGTTACACATTCCATGCATGTTCGTACTAATATTTCAATGATTTAAATAGTAATATTTAAAGTAATGTTAATATATATATATTTATTTTTTAAATTAATTATTTAAATATTTTGATATATGTATTTTAGAAATTGTATAATTTATAAATATGATGTTTTTAAATATATTTTAATATAATATTTAAATATGGCTAGATTTTATATATAAATCTAACAATATTAAAAAAAAATAAACATAATACATATTTATTTTTAATATTATTATTAATAATGAATTAATGTATATAAATTAATATGTAAAATATGTTTAAAAATTAGAATGTGCTTTAAAACCACTACTAAAACCTTATACGTTCGGAACATGTATGGAAATCCATAAAAACAGTCAAGGAAACGCATACCAAGACTGCCGACTTTACATAATTACCTTGTCTGGAGCATGTATTTGCTAGCCAGTGCTTCACTTCATTATAGTTTGGCAACCATGGGCTCCGATTGGTCTCTGCCACACAGAGGTCGTGTCCCTTCCACTGACATTAGTGTAATTCAGCAGTTGGTTGATCTGGGACAGAGTGAATTAAATAGAAAATATGGCCTTGTTGCTGTTTCTAGCACAATTCAATGTCATAGGACACACGAGGTGACAAAACACATACTTGCATTGCAATTAGTGAGCATGGCAGCTGTCTTATTTGATTCCAGAGAGTGAGGATGTGTGAGTATGTTCACTGGCTTAGTTAGTCAACAGACTTGGACAGATTGTAGATCACTGTTTTCCCTGCTGTCAGGTAGGGCATTTGTGGAACAATTTGGCTGGCATCAACAATGAAAAAACATGTCATGAGATCTAAAACAAATTGAAACAGACAATGCAATTGTATTTACAAGCTTCTGCAAGTGTTTGAGCTTAACCTGATTAGAAATGTTGAACATGAGCCATACATTTAGTTGCACAACTTTATATACTGCATTACAAATTCTTAAAAACAGTAAAGTGTATTAGAAAATGCACTTTATGGACTGTAATACTGGCTTATTTTATTGAATACTGTTAGTTTATGGCTTACTATGAAAAAAATATATATGTGAAACAGAATGCATTTATGCAATGATTAATGTTTCAAACAGAAGTTGCGTCAAGTTTGTGTAAAAACATCTGGCACTTCATAAATGTAGGAAAATTATAAAAACAGTGCTGATTCTAACTATTAATTTGTAATGCTGGAAATGGAAGGTCAACTGCTTTGCATTGTGGGACATGTCATCTCATGCAATGCACTCTATTCAGTCCCACTATTATTTATTTCTGATTTTTCATGATCCGTAAAACAAATATATATATGAATGGTAGCTTTACTATAAAAAGGCCTTTTTATTCTCTTGACATGGTAAATAGCCACAGTCATGGCCACATGTCTGAAGTATTAATAGCCTGCCAGTGTGTTTATGAATTATGAAACCAAGAGCTAAGGGTGTTATGGTTATTTTTATAAAGGACTGTCACTCCTATACTGCCCACCGTCTCCACAGTGACGCTGAGGGATTTGACAGGACTATATTTACCTCCATGAAAGACTGTCTAAGTCTCTTTCCTCATCATGTAGTACAAAGAAAAACAGTCATAATCTGACTGTGAATGAATCATTAATGCATCTTCCAGCAAATAAGGCCTTTGTTACGCCACTTTTCCCATTGTTGTTGAAGCCTCAAGGCTCTTAAATAGCTTGTGATTTTCAGTAACATTCAGCCATGCTTTTGCCAGCACTTATTTTAGTTTGAAAGGTGTTGCAGGCTTTGTAGATGCTATTGACGTTTGTGTGGAGGAGGTGTGGGCACCAAAGCAGATTTTCTTGGTACACAATCCTGCTCTTATTTAATAAATTATAAATTATGCTCAATTAAATGTGCAAAAATAAACTTTAATTTCTTTTTTTCTTATTTGTTTCAAAGGGTGTGCTTCTATTAGATATATAACTTCCATTCATCTGGATAATATAATCTTAAAACCTACAACTCTACAGCACACATAAACAAAAATAATCAGTATTGTTCATAAAAAAAACAATATCAGTCAGTCTTTAGTGATAAACTGTCACTGTCTTCATTTACCCTTTACAATAAACTTTAAATGTCTGATGCATTTGTTTGTATGACGTATGAACTACAGTTTTTCTTGGTTCCATTTTCTTGAATTAGTCTATATAATTAATTTATTCTGAATCAGTGAAATGTGAATGTTCTCATCTGCTCAGAGGAATAGCTTGATGTTCCCCCATTTGTAATAATCTTGTGGTCATTACTGAAACTAATCTTCTATTCAGTGCAGTGGACAATTAATATCAATCTGAATTCGGAATGGTGCATTATGTGGTTTGATTAAAACAGGCTCAAGACATTAAGGAGCTATTTCTCTTCTCTCTGTCTCTATAGGGGCTGGTGTTTTCTTCATTGCATGTGCAGAAGGAGAACAGATCAGTTTTTTGTTCGATTGCATCGTTCGTGGCATATCGCCAAGCAGGGGGCCGTTTGGACTGTGTCCAGTCCTGCCAGGTGAGTTCATATTTTTGGCGGTGTGTGATGTAAGATCTCAGTTCAGAGATTTCAAAGTTGCCATGTCCTCACTGTTGGCCTCATTATCTTGATGTGCGTGAGCTGTCAGCTGTGTGTGCATTTTTGTGTCTAAACTCTATGTATGATTGATATGTGGTGTCAAGTTTCCCCCTCTCTCGTTATCTCTTCCAGAACACTCATGTTCTGCTCAGATTGACTGTACTGGTTTTCTGACTACTGGCTTTATGTTTGGAATCCCAGAGACTCAAATTATGTTCATGTAAAAATTATAATATTTGAGTCTTTTATTTTCCCTTGGGTTTAATTTAATAGGTTCCTCTGATCTAATCAAAACCCAGTAGGCAGATATTATTGAAGCTGCAGCCCTCTGTTTTACCACACAGTAGGCATGCACTTCTCAGAAATGTGAAATTAAAATAAACAATAACTAATTAGCAGAACTTTACTGATTTAGAATTTGATCATGTAAAAAAAAAATCATTGCATTAATTAATGTTTTTAAATTGGATTCTCTGAGATCTCCAACAAAAGTAATGTAACATTTTTAACAAGACGAGGCATTTGAAACGTGCTATCTAATTTAAGTTTTGTTCATAATCAGTTCTCATACAATTATTTAAAAAGTCATATCAATTTGATGTTAAATATGTTTCTGAGTTATTAAAATATTCCTGGAGTCTCTTGAGACCCGAAACAGAACATGAGAGTTAATAAATCATTCTGAAACTATCTTCGTAATGAATTCATGTGCCTGGTTTCAGATTTCATAATTAATTATTTTCAGTTATCAGTAGTTATAATGTAATATTTTATTACTGAAAAGGCCTTGCATATTTTTATATCTAGCTGTAGCAGGATGCTGTAGTCAGTCATATTCATTAAGTTAAATTAATTTAACAAGTCTTACTTTGTAATGGCAGTTGCTTTTTGAATCTAGGAACTCAATGGCTCCATCTTGACGGAGAATAGTAATATCTATGTGGTGCATATCTTTTTAATGGAACCCAACATGACTTCCCGAATACTGAATTATTGTCCTGAAAATCAATGTAAGATTCACATTTAGTTTATTGATTGGTCCTAGACAGATGTACCATGTAAGCATAATAGTATATTAAACCTTAATGGGTTTGACATATCATTTTATAGATCAAACCGCCACGTTGAAACATGGAGAATCATTTAATTGAGCTGCTGAGCCAGTGATATTTAGCTAAAATGATACAGTCTAGCTGAAAGCTTGTGTGCTCTGTAGTAAATCAGCTCAACAGGGAAATATTTATGACTAATTATAACTGGTTATGATTAATAATAAATATTTAGATTATATCTTCGAATTAACTGTAGCAGAATCAATATTACAATTATTTGATCTGTCCGTCCACCGAGCAGACAATATAATAATTTATCAATTCAAGGAACGATTATTTTCCTGGCCAAGGAAGAATAACTGTCCTTCTTTATGCAGTGCTAGCAGTAATTTAGCATATGTAGCAAGGGTTCAAAACATTCATTGACTTCGAATTGTGAGCAGCAAACAGAGGCAATCGATCGTGAATATAAGGGATTTAATAAATGAAACTATATCTAACATATAACTAACTAAGCAAAACACATATACAGAATGAAACAAAGTAAGGAAAAGAGAGAGGAAAGTAAAAGAATGGCAGTATTTCACATCAACCTTAAACACAACCTATTGAGAATCATCAGAGAATCAAAAATCACCTTAAAGGGGCTCAAGCTTCAACACGCATCTAAATAATTGTAAACGGTTACTTGCATTGGCTTCGATTGCTGAACAAGAGTCCTGATGCGGTAGACAACGGAGGTCTTTGATGAGTTCGTTAGGAGTGAGCTGGAAGTTTACTTCTGGTTCTTCTGAAGATAGGAAAAGTCCACAGCGAATCGAAGTTACTTGGAGATAAAAAACTGCCGGAAGAGAATCTCAAGAAGTCTTGAGAGTCTTGGAAAGTGTCGTCTCAAAAAAAGAGGGTTTTCAGAGCCAAAATCATTTCGGGCTAATCACTTTTGAGGGTTCCTATTTACCCCCGACTTTGGGTGGGCTAGCCAATACCAGGCGTGAATTTTTGAGTGGGAGAAGTTTCCTTTGTCTCGCTTTATGGCCCATTTGCATGTTTTATGGCTGGTCTGGAATTGGTGCAGTTCTAACCCAAAATATAGTACAAATCGTATGATGCGTTTCACAATCACATCATATACATGTGATGTGCATCATTGTTTGAGGAATAAAGAGCAGATAATATTGATACCAAGAAAGAAACATTTAGAATAGATTAAACCAAAGATACATCCATACACCTGAATATCAGTGTTTAGGGCTTTAACTAATACAAATAACGAGTGGTAACTCAGCTAATCTAATAGGGAAACGTACAAACAACACATGCAATATACCAGATATATTTGTAACTGCTCAATTATTGTCTAAATAGAGTAAAGGTCTTTACGTGTGTGTGTGTGTGTGTGTGTTAGTTTGCTTGGTCAGCCAGGCCCATCGGTGCCTGGCATCGGGGTCATTTACATCTCTTTGGAAAGTGTTTGAAATCAGATGGGGAGATGATAGTGGGGGACTGCTTAGAATCTCCTTGATAGCGAGGAACCATTTGGCAATTTAGCCCCCATATAAATGTAAAGTCTGTGACCAGGACTGTAATTTATATGCAAATGTCAAGGGCTAAAAGGGTCTCTTAAGCCATAAAACCCCAAAGATCATGCATGATTCTACGCAGATGCTACAGCTGTCATGATTTGTGTGAACAGAAACCTGTGTAGAGCTGACATAACATGCAAGAAGGATATGGCTATGAAGTGGCTTAAAGCTTTTCTGTGGTTCATAGCTAAAATTAGCACAGCTGGGGTTAAAATGGCTTTCTACATAGTCAGAGAGCGTGTAGGATATAGTTCAAACCCTACAAAGATTGGTCCACGAAGCTCCAATAATATGCCCAGGCTGCCCCAGGGCTGTTCCTTGTAATAAATGTACTGTGTTGCTTGTGCATGCTAAATGACTACACATTTACATAGACCCATTTACAGTGATGATCCATTCTGTGTGGACTTTTGTTTTGACAGGAGGGTTTTCCCCCCCTTCATTAGACTGACGTTGTGCACCGCAGCCTTAAAAATATGATTATTCAAAATTGGTACAGATATTTTTGTATTTCTCTGTGGACCAACAACAAAGACAACACAATCATTTTATGCACAATTTTGATGATGATGATAATGGCTTGCTTTGTAATCATGTTGAAAACTTTTTCCCCAGGACTTTTTTCCTCAATAAATTCTCCCCATTTCTGTGATTGCTGTAGGAAAGTATAAATATATTAATCAAAAGCCTTAAAGTTTGTTTACTTCTGTGTTTATGACAATACATTCTCTGAATTCTCAGATTAATGTAATGCCACATTACATTAAGTTCTCGTCTGATCAATTGTACATACCACTTTAAATATGCAAAAAGCAAATGTTCTTTCAGCTTTTTATTGTCACACTCTAAGGACTGTTCTTCAGCTGTACATGTGAGGCTGTGTCAGCTTGCAATTTTGTTTTTGCTTGTGAAATATAGATTTTTCAGTCTATTTGCTGCCCATAGCATTACTTGAATGTTTGTTGCACTATGTTAGACCAGCTTGAAATGGACTTTTCATGCTAATAAGATTCAAAAAGTATCTACCGCTAAACTGTGCAAAGTCTTATGCCTCCATATGAACTTTTCTATGCTATATTCTGCTGTTCCTTTCCTTTCCTTTTGTTCCAGTTGTGTCTTTTTCGAGACCCCTAATTTATTTGTTCTCCCCTGACTGATTTATTGTCTCATTTGAGCACTTTGTGTTCAGTGTCCTGATAAATTCTATTGTGAGGGAGAATGATTACCAGCCTTCTGTCATATTCAAAAGGAGGTCTCAAAGCTTCCTGTGTGTGAGTGTGGATACACATGTGCATGAGTGCTTGTGTGAGAGAGTATTGCTGTGAGGCAGTGTCTGTGATGTACCAGTGGAAACTGATAAATGTGACCAGTGGCTCCAGTAATTTTGCCAGCAGAGACAGTGATACAACAGTGATGGATTATATATGACTTAATGCTCAGAGACAAATCAGTGCATGCTTGTGTTTCGTTTGTGTATTCATAAGGATATATGATGGTGCATGAGTGTATGAATGATGAATGTTCACTGTATTAGTTTAATTAAAATTGAATGAGATTCTGTTTCCATAGACCCCAGTGCTAACCCATCATCTATAGAAGACAGGATTAGCCAGGAGGCCAGTGAGCTAGAGAAACGACTCAGTATGCTGTCGATTTGTAGTCACCACTGCAGTGCAGGTAACACACACAAATATACATATAAATATAAACACAGGGGAGGGTGTTTTATTTTAAATAAAAGTTTTTTTGTAAATAATGGTTCATAAAAAAATGAAAAGTTTGTAATGAATTAACATCCTCATGTCATTCTGTTTTTAGTGGATCACAAAAGAGTAATTTTTGAAGAATCTTTACATATTTCATTCCATACAGCAGCAGTACATAATGTCTGTCAAGCTCCAAAAGGACCATGAAAGCACTTTGAAATGATCATAAAAGCATTCACATAAAAGCCACTCAAATGCTTTGTGTGGGAAAAGAGACGGAAATTGAGGTTGTTAGTTGTTATTATCATTATATGTCATAGGGCAGGTTTTATAAGAGATAATGTAGTCAAACTAAAGCCTGAAACTTCAACCTGAAGGGATTTATTAGATGATTAACTGACTTTATACTACCGTTTTTATCTGTTTACCAGATAATTAAATAAGCATGCAGTTTGAATTATTTTATCATGTAAAAAGAAAGGGAGCACAAAATGATACAAAAGACATGAAACTTGGTTTCATGGTCATGGTCCAACATATTGTTTATTCAAAAATACTTGACCACAGAATGCAGCTATTGGCCAATCAGACTAAAGTTTTCCTGAAAGGGGTAATATGATGTTGCTAAAAAGAACATTATTTTGTGTATTTGGTGTAATGAAATGTGTTTATGCGGTTTAAGGTTCAAAAAACACATTATTTTCCACATACTGTACGTTATTGTTTCTCCTCTATGCCCCGCCTTTCTGAAACGCGTCGCTTTTTACAAAGCTCATCGTTCTGAAAAGCGAGGTGTGCTCTGATTGACCAGCTATCCAGTGCATTGTGATTGGCCGAATGGTCTTTTTGATTAACATTTATATAAGAAATGCACGGATCTGTTATACTGATGTACATCTGATGTTTTCTTTACTGTTTATGTTCACTTAAAACAACTGACTGTGCTTACAAGGATACTTGTCAAGACAGCCATTGGTATTCACCTGCTGTCTGAGAAGGCGATCAGTTTGTGCACTTCAGGTGTGTGCGCAGTGCGCATAGAAATGCTTTATCACAGCACGTGCGTACCGCACTGAGATGTCTTGGGCTTAAATGGCTTAAAATGATTTTAATGTTTAAACTGACAAGACTTAAAACACGTGAGAATGAAAAACTTTCTTGAGGAAGCAGCACTGGCCTGATCGTTAAGATAGTTTTGGGGGGCTAAGGTGACAGATAAGGGGGCTGAAACCCACCTAAAAAGGGTTTAGAACCGCCCCTGGTATAGCGTGCGTAATTATACTGAAACATAAATATATAACCAGTTTACCTGATTCAATGTGATGGCTGAGCCTGTTTCTGAGATAACAACATGCCAATCCATGGTTGGATTTCCGACGCTAATTGTAAATCATCTTACACTGTCAATAAGAGACAACTCTGCTCTAACTGTCGACTAGCAGTGGGAGTCAGATTGCCCCCTAGTGGATGGCTAAAAATTTGATAACTCATATTCATAAATCCTCAAGGGAATGTCTCTGAATTAACGGATTCTCGCGCCCCCCTTGACAGGTGCTGGCGCCCCCCTGGTCTACTCTACCAGGATCAGGAAACAGTCCTCCATAAAATGCGCTGGACACATCTGAACTGTTCTGGAACAGTGTTGTAAATACAACTTAACCACTGATTTGTAGTCGTGTCCTCTTTTGGAAGGCCAAACAAAGTACATTACATTTACATTTACATTTAGTCATTTAGCACACGCTTTTATCCAAAGCGACTTACAGTTGGGGGATACATAAAGCGATTCTTCTTAAAGA